>NC_072737.1:150849935-151097339 GCF_026930045.1 Uloborus diversus
CTACCACCAAATTCAAAGTTGGTTGGGCAACATAATTGATCCAGAGAAATGGGGTTGGGAACGCAGGACGCAAGGTCTAATGCATGTTGACACGAAAAGAGATTCATTTACTCAGAATCTTTTGAAGATTGTACCTTGTACCTGCAAGAAAAATTGTACTGGAGCCTGTTCTTGTCACAAGGCAGGTTTAAAATGCTCCAGTACGTGCAAACAGTGCAGTGGCACAAATTGTGAAAATGTTGCAGAAATTTCATCTTTGGATGAGACTGCTGAAGAAGATAATTTGTTCCAGGAGCTTTTGGAATTACCGCAACAAGGAGATGAACAATTAAAGGACCACAGCTTCTTTCTATCCCCTACAGATTCTGAACTGGGAGAACCTGAACCTTCAAAACGGCTTCGAAGAAGATAAACAGCGTATTTTGTTGTTATTTCTCTATTTGCTTTAAGGTCGAATGAATCTCTCTGTAATTTAGATGTATGTATTAATCTTCTACAGTTGGATTTTCATTTTGTAAGGTAATTCTTTTGGGTTTTTCATGCCTCAAAAAGTCAGTTTCTGCAGAATTTTTTCAAAGTGTCCATTACGTATTACTATTGTACGTTTATTTATTCATTTTTATGTCTATTGTTTGCTTATTATCACCCTAATATTTATTCATTCACATTTATATTCGAATATTGCATTTTCGCTTGTAATAGAATAGATGGTACGAATTATGTGCTTTAAATTAATGAGAAGATTTTGTAATTCAATTACAAACTGCAATATAAATCATATGTTATTGGAGTCTGACTGAAGACTATCTCTGTCAGACTAGAAATATTAGTTCGTGAGCGGTGGGGGAGGGTTTATTATTATTATTGTATCAGAACATAGATGCATGACTGTGTTGATTGTTTGCTTATTAGCTGCCTAATATTCATTCCTTCACATTAATATTTAAAAATCGCATCTTTGTTTGCAATAATTAGACTAGAATGTACGAATTATATCCCTCGAATGTATATATTGTGTAATCCAGTTACAAATAACAATATATCACCTATTATTGGAGTCTGATGAAGACTACCTCTGCAGATCAAAAAAGTTAGTTCGTGAGCAGTGGGGAAGGTTTTTTTTTTAAATTATTATTGCATCGTCGTATGTGCTTTAAATGAATGCGTATATATGTATTTCAGTTTCATAATACATCGTTTGTTTTTGGAGTGTGGGAACTAATCTGTCAGCCAGAATTGCTACTGTGTCCAGCGGGGGGGGGGGGGGGGGGGTGAGCAAGAAACTCAAACTACTCTACTGTCGATAAACTCTCTGAAACTAAAGTTTCTATTGAAGTTCTAATAATTATGACGCCTTGCTTTCAGTGTGAAAGCTTTTTTTTTCGGAGTGGAGGAAAACTGCCTATTTTCAAAGAGCTATAGCAAGCTTGTTATTTGTGCTACAAAAAAGTTGTAAATACAAAAGTTGTAGGAAATTTTATGTTCTTTAAACTTTACATTTAAAACTTTTTTCTAAGTTGAACCGTTTCGGAGATATTTTGGAAAAAACAAAAAAAGTCATAAATTTTTGTGGTTTTTTGGCCCCCAAAAGTTCTCCCGGGGTCTTTCGTGTTGGATAACTTGGTTTTTCCATGTCGGCACCAATATGTGCAAATTAAAAAAATAAAATCTTTGACCCCCATTTTTTGCAAGGTAAAATGTATCTATTGACTGGACTACTGATACTTTGGTGACCTAAAATAACCTTAATGACATTAGGCCTTTTTTCCACTTTACATTTTATTTTAATTTCATAATCTTCTTCACCTCTTGATAAAGTTTTGTTTCACATTCAAACATTGGTGTGACTATTTATTTCAATATTTTAAATCTCTCTCGCTGCATTTTAATTTTTCTCCTAGATAAACCATATTTTGGGGGCCTGTGTATTTTTCTCCACTTGAACTCTGATTTTCAGGATGATATTTTTTATTAAAAAAAAAGGAAAGGTAAATGGTAGAAAGGGTAGGGTTGTCGGCGACCCCTGAGATCCATGTTTTTATTATTATTATTATTTTTTTAAATCTAATCACGTTCAAATTTAACTGTCTTAACTAAGGGTCTCTCAGGGTCTTAAACTGTGGATTTGAACCCTTCGAGGGATACTGAGGGAAACTGAATGCTTCATTTTTCGTAAAAAGTGTTAGAAACGCACATTTCGGAGGTTTTTACTTAAATAGTCTTAATAATGTCGTACTTTGGATGCTCTAAATTGTGTTTTAAAATTGCATTTTATATTAAAATTTTATTAAAAAATATCACTTTTATTGCAATTGTTATGAAATACAATTCATAACAATTGCTAATTGTCATTCATAAGTAAAGTAAATGTGAATTGTCATTTGTAACTGAAACTGGCAATTGGGCAAAAGTATGTTAACTTTTTAACACTGCCAACGTTTTCCTGTTTTTTATTGCATTACTAAAATGAAATTGGCGGCCGCATTTCTGAAAAACTGAGGTGGTGTAGCATCCCCCCCCCCGGCCCCCTTGGCGCCGTCCTTGCCCTCTCCACCCCGCGGCGCGGGCTTCAGCCTAAGCGTTAAGAGGGACTGAAGCTAGAGAATTTACGTATCGGTATTTACATTTTGTTGTTTGTAGACAGGGCAACTGAGCGGCCCAAACATGACCGGCCCACCGGGCAAATGCCCGGTTGCCCGCCGACTGTATCCGCCACTGCGCTAGACTCAGGGTCGGGGAATTCTGGGTTCGAAGCTCGAAGACACCAAACCCCCATCATACGCATGTGCACGAGTAGAAGTGGAGAACGTGCTAGTTAAATCCGTGCGATCGTACGTCCACGTGGTCGGTCACTATCAGTTACCATGTGTGTATAGCTGCTGCAGCCTCCCCTTCGAAACTAAGCTTCAATTGTGTACGTATTGAGGCCATCTGTTAAGGCCAAAAGTGGACTTCTCTCCCAGGAGTCGCTCCCTTTCCATTCGCGCAGTGAATATAGGGCTTGGGTCTTTGGAGTGACGTACGTCAACAACAACAACCTTCAAGTATTGTTCAAGAAATTTACTACCAGGGCATTCTTTTATATTGAGTTAGTGAATTATTCAAATAGAGGAAAACGTACAGGCCAAATGGCCAAATCGTCATTGTCTTATGAATTTGCCTCAAGATTGGTAAAATTGCAAATCACACACACATACACAAAAAAAAAAGAAAAAAAAGAGAGAGAGAGGAAGAAAAAAACGCATACATAGGAAGCTTGTACGGGAGGGGGGGGTGGCAAGGGTGGAAACTTTACAACTTTACTTTCAAAGGTAAAAGGGCCTTGCCCCCTCATTTTTCAGAGGCACAAATTAACGATTTATTGGGGGGTTTTTACACGATGAATTGATTTATTTCATGAAAATAAAAGCTAAAAATTCCTGATAAATGGACATTTTTCGTATTATTTCATAACAATGGAACTTTGAATTGGAATGGGTTAAAATACGATGAGTCGGTGACCATCCGTTCTGAAATTTGAGAACATATTCCACATTTTTTAGAAGTTATTTCATCATTAATGTTAAAGTTCAAAATTGTAGCCCAAATTTAGAGGAAAAAAAGTTTTAGGGGACCTGCCCCCTAACCAGAGGCGGATCTAGAGGGGGGGCCATGGGGGCCATGGCCCCTCCCAAAGCCTTGTGATTGTAAGAATTTTTTTAAGAAAAAAAAAATTATGGGAAGATAAAAAAATTTAAACACATGTGTTTTACTGAAAAAGAAGCATAGGCCTTAATTGGGAGATAAATTATATCTCTACCCTCGAAACAAAACGTTTATTTCCAAAAATTTTCTCCATCTCTAACATATTATTTCTTGATTCCAACTACAGACACTTGGACGATCTCTAAATGCTGCTGTTCTCAGAGTATACCTATTGTTCATAAGACCAAAGAGAGCCTAAATTTTCGTTTTTATGGCTTTAATTTCGAAACTAGGGAGAGAACCCCCCTATTCCCATGCCCTTTCACAAATACCTTGATGTGTAGCAAAAAATTGCATTTTAAGTCTTTTATTTGGAAAAAATGTGAACGGAAACTAGCTTATCCTGACCTTATCAGTTACCAGACCTTATCAGTTAACTTGCTTAAAAGCAACTTAAATGAAATTTTTTGGAACTTCAATTACAAACGATCTTTGATAGGACCCCCTCCCCTCCCTAGTTTATACCGTGATGAAAGCTTTAAAAGGAGGTTTTTGGAGGAGCTCACGAATTTTCCATCCCTTTCTAAAATATGTATAAATATATAGTTAAAAAATCGAATTTTTGGAGACTCAAATGCAAAATATTTCCAGGAAGGAAGGATTCTAAGCACCTTCACTCTTCCTTAAATGTAAGCAAACATTACCTAAAGGTGCATTCTCGGGATGGACAGCTGAAGAGCTATAAGAGCATTCATAATGACAGAATATTTTGGTTTCTAAACTTTATTTTCAAAAACTATTTTGGGGCCAGCATCTGAAACCTGACCTTTCTCGGTACATCATCAAAAATAGACAAAATGCGTTTTTAGTTTCCTAATTTTCAAAAATTACTCGGCAATTTAAATTTTGAAACATTTTCAAGGGAGATTCCTAAATCCATAACCTCATCTAATGTCTCGTTACACCGAAAATTGAGTTTTTAAAACTTCATTTTAATAAAATTTCTGGGGAGTTCGGAGTTAGTTCAAAAACTTCGAATGGCCCCTCCCAAAACAATCGGCTGGATCCGCCACTGCCCCTAACCCTACACACCTCCTTTGACCTCCCACTTTTTTTTATGCACCAGCCGCCTTTGCATAGTTAATATAATTAGACCATGTAGCAACAGGCTCTTATGAGGTAAGAGCAACTTATACTATTGATTTATCAGCATCTTTTACAACAAGCAAATATTTTCATTTCTTACAGAGGACGATCAGACGCGTGGTTTGTTTCCGAACGTCTTCAACCTTGCTGCCACCTCCACGATAACTGTGAATGCAACCTGCGGCGAGACGGGGCCGGAAACGTACTGCAAGCTCGTCGAGCATGTCCATATCAGGTAGGAATAGTTATGGGATGGAGTGGGCATCATTTATTGGTTTTTCTAGTAAGAGATGGTCTTTTAACCAACTGAATGCTTAATTTGTTTTTTCACTAAGTTGTTACAAAATGTACAAATAAAAGGTCTTTTTACACTATACTTGCTCCGTCGCTGGTCGGTGGGACAAGCTTTTTATTCAATGTCAAAAACGAAAATAAATTTTTTGTAAAAAAAAAAAAAAAAGGTAATATTTTTAATATAAACAAATTTATTTCCAGGCTGCACTTATAAAGCAAGCAAAAATTAGTGTAGTTTGAGCTTTTAAAGCTTTTCAAATAACATCATAGCCCGATTAAGATAGGGGGGGGGGGTCAAGCACTCCCCCTGCAGTTAAACCTTACACTTTTAGTCATTTGCAAAAACAATATTAGCTTTGGGGGCCCCTATAAAGCGGAAGTCATGAGCCACGGCCTAGTTGCCTTATTCAGTAATCAGGCCCGTCCTGAAAATACAAGCTTTCGAGGCTTTGCTTTCCTTGATTCAAGTCTTCTGTATAAAAGAGTTTTTAAAAGCTTTTTTTAAGTGTATAGTTGGCATATATGTATTATGAACAAATATCAAGTTAGAAATTTTGCTTAGCAAATCTCCAAACATGGTTCGAGGCATGGACTGATTACTGAATAAGCCAACTAGGCAGTGACCTAGGACCCTTGCTTTTTAGGGGCTCCGAAATTATCTAAATTGTATGGATTGACTCAAAAAAAAAAGGGGGGAGGGATCCGAAAAACCGTTTGACTTAGGGCCCACTGATATCTTAATCGGGCCCTAGTTCGAGGCAAAGTCATTCTTCATTCTTTGCAATGAATTCGATTTCTTTCCGAATTTCCCCCCTCTCCTTCCTCTTTTCTTTCTTCTTTTTTTTTTTTGAGCAGTAAACAACCGAGTAAATCTTTCAGCGGGAGAGCGTTTTCAGTTTGTTAAAAAAAAAGGGGGGGGGGCATTAAAATGAATTCAGCATCCAGCATACATTTGAATTTTTAAGTCTTGAGCTCAAATTATATTTTTCTCAATCAGGAATTGCGATAGGACCACCCTACTCGTTGAGTTTCTTGTTTCTATAAATGAAATGGAATGGAAATGGCCAAGAAATTTGCACCCGTCATATTAAGACGGGTGATTTTCTAAAAGAGACAAAATAGGAAGGGGGGGGGATACGGAATTTACATCGCATCCGGCATGTATGCACATGGGTCTATATCCACACATGGCATATCCATAAAAAAAAAAATAAATAAATAAATGGTGATTAGGATACGATGATAAAGATAAAGATTTTACGGCCGATGATGACATTTCGCTGTTTAAGTTCATCTATTAGGTGTTTTTTTCCTTGAAAAAAACGTAATATTGCACAAAACTCCCCCTTTTTAATATAAAGATTGCTTGAGTTATGCTCTGAAAAAAAAAAAAAAAAAAAAAATTAAATTAAAAAAAAAATACGCCAACGGTTTGTAACGCTCTCTAAATTGATATTAAAATCGAGCTAATGTGTGCATCACATGACTTCCTTTTACTCCAATTTAAAAATAATAGTGCCTCGGAGTGAGCAAAAAAAAAAAAAAAAAAACACTTTAAATACTTTCATCTTTCATTCCAAGTCTGTTGCAAACCGAAGCAAAGAAAACGTTTTATACAAATAAATTTTCCCAAAATTGGCAGTTTTAATGTGATTCAATGGTTAACTCTCTTCATATGGCCAAATTGAAACCAGATTTAAAAAAGAAGAAAAAAAAAAAAAAAAAAAAGGAAAAAGAAAAGAAAAGAAAACGCCAAATTCGTCGCTAAGTTGGGAACAAAACTTGGTGACCAAAAGCTTGGCGATATATTGCCAAGTGTTTGCCAAATTATAGCATCGCTTGAGTTTACATTGAAATTAACAATGATTTTACCCAAAAAAGTGTAAAAGATCCCCGTTGGAACATCCGAATGCAAACAAAAGAGAAGCTGCACAACTGGACCCCACTTGGAGTCTATGTACCAAATTTCAACTTTCTAAGACGTACCGTTCTTGAGTTATGCGAGATACATACGCACATACATACGTACATACGGACGTCACGAGAAAACTCATAATTAACTCGGGGATCGTCAAAATGGATTCTTCAGGTGTCTATACGTTCTTAGTATCAATATTCATGTCCACGTGTGGTCGGGGTGAAAAAAAAAATCAATATTCATTTGGGGGCGAGGAAAATGGAAATTAAGACCGATTTTTGAGTGAAAATTTTTTCGCGAATACAATATTTCCAATTTTGTAAAAGGAAGTAAGTACTGTCGTCATGGTAATCTGAAAAATCAGAGCACCATCAACTTTGGTCTGGTGAAGATAGTAAACAATTTATGATTGCTCAAAGAAAAAAAAAACAGAATAAAAGAAAAAGATGGAAAAAGGACAGATGGACGAATTTTTTTTTTCCAAATAAATTAACGAAAAAAGTATAGCCTTAGTCAATAGATGGCAGCACCGAAGATGGAGGAAAATTCAAACTCAAAAAAATGTACGTTCGCTGTTTGTTTGTAAACAAATCGCAGTTCCATGCGTTGTGTAAAATCTGGAGTAGTTTTTTTTTTTTTTTGATAAATAGTCTTCATTAAGGTCTGAGTTTTCGAACCGTATGATGTTGCGGCAAAAACGCCTCAAAATTGCTCAATTGTTGCAGTGTTTTCACCTCCCGCCGATGAATTGCAAAAAATTTGTATTTTCGTGATAGTCCTCAACAGCACTTTGGTTTGGAGACGTTCAACTCCCCAACGTGCCCAGAGTGTTGATGAGGAAAATTAAAGACTCGATTTTGTTAGAAAAATATGGTCAGTAATGTTCCGCCTGTGATACCACAATGACGATGTTTATATACTACGGTTCACTCATAGGCGGATTTAGGACCGAGTTCCCGGGAGGGCAGGATTTTTTTTTTTTTTTTTGAACAACATTTTTATTGCCCCCCACTCTCATGTTTTTGTCTGTTTCCTGTGATGCATAAGTCCATGCTTTACTTTTTTGTGTGTCATTTTCATTAATGTGTGTTTTCATGCTGTCCTTTTTGAATTGACCTTAAGAGAGGGAGCTGATATCAAGAAAGTGACGCAAGGCTCCCTTTTAAGTGGGAAATAGAATATCTCCAATTTTAGGGGGCCGGGGGTTTCTCCCCCGGAGGAAATTTTGTAAAATGGATATAAAATTCTGCATTTTGAAGCTTTTATAAAGGTTAATTGGATTGAAATAGAAATTGCTAACTAGATTATACATTTGTTGTACAGCATTGTTCAAACTTTGTAAGGAACAGCCATTTTAAGTTTGAAAGAAAAAATAAACTATAGATTTTTCATTACAACAACCTTTTTAGCCTACTTTCCCAGTAAAAGTCAGAAAAAGAAGAAAAAAGCATGAAAGAAGGCCTAATGCGTCTTAAAAATATCACGAAAAACAAAAGTCAAAAATAAATGAAATAATTAAATAAATATGGAAAAATTAAAAATTGGAAAGTAGGGTATTGAGATGGGGGAAAATATCTGTCGGTCTGTCGTCTGTCTGTCCCCCCCCCTCCTAATAACTTTTGAATGAATAGTCCGATTCGAACAAACTTTTTTTTAAAATGTCAGTAATCCAACGTTATTAAGCACAAAACTTGCAAATGATTGCAGACACGTGTTTCGGTGTTACAAGGAACACCTTTTTCAATGCAAAGAAGTGTGAGCTTTTGGATGAAAAGTCATCCGAGAAAAGCAACACGGTGGAACAGGAGGTAGTATAAATATCAAAAAATAGAAATTAAACAAAACAAAAAAGATAAAATGACAAATGGAGACAAAATTTATTATATAATTCCATCAGGAAAAAACCGTTAAGTAGTAAATTTTAAAAGAAAACCCATAAACAATGCAAAAAGTCCAAAAATGAAACCACTCTGAATAAATTAGCAATAAATTTACCAGCGGGAAAAACTATGTATGGAAGCAATGTATCAAATGGAGAAATGCAGAAAAAACAGAGTGAAGGATAAACATATTGGAATTAGTTAATCACAAAACGAAATAAGAAAGCAAAAAATGAAAAAATAAAAGTAAGAAATGTACGACGTTTACATAAAAATAATAGAAAATCTAAACCAATTTTAACAAAGGAGTCCACACAGAAGAAAAATGGGGAATTGCAGTAAGATCGTTAACTAAATTAGAACGGTTCCTCAGGATGTGAAAAGATTCCCAAAAATCAAGATCCAACGAATTGGGGCATTTTTGGATAATTTGATAAGAGTTAAAATCAAAAGAGTGATTCGATTCCCAACAGTGTTGAGCAATACTGGATTTATTCAGCTGTTGTTTTCTCACATAGCTTTGATGTTCTTTTAACCGAAATTTCAAAGAACGGCGGGTCTGTCCGATGTATCCGAGTCCGCAATTGCAAACAATTTTATAGATCCCACAGCAATTAAGAGGGTGAATAGAATCTTTAAGAGAAGAGAAAGAAAGTTTATTAATAGGAGAAAATACCACTTGGAATTGGAATCGCTTCAGAATCTTAGCAACCTGAAAACTGATACCAGGGAAGAAAGGCAGAAC
The DNA here is from genome assembly GCF_026930045.1 of Uloborus diversus. Taxonomy (NCBI): domain Eukaryota; kingdom Metazoa; phylum Arthropoda; class Arachnida; order Araneae; family Uloboridae; genus Uloborus; species Uloborus diversus. Next base: position 150,859,603 of record NC_072737.1, read on the forward strand.
AACTAAATTCTTAGTGTTAAAAGTTCTATTAAGAACAATATTTTGACACGAAACACGTGTCTGCAATCATTTGCAAGTTTTGTGCTTAATAACGTTGGATTACTGACATTTTAATTTTTCAGCACAAAGGTATTTATTCTTTATAAACTTTTTTTTGTTCGAAAGATCTCGGCGAGTACACCTCATTCCCATATCTCACTTTTTGATTTGAACTATTTTTTGTTCAATTTTGAACAGTTCAAAAAACTTAACATTAGCGCCTACGGGGAAATTCAGGGTAATTCCAAACTGTGAGGCGAATTTGCTTCAAACAAACTTTGTAGGAAAAAGCTTTTGATAAAAAACTTGTATATAAAATATCTTTTTGATTTGAACAATTTTCCGTTCAATTTTGAACAGTGTAATATGTTACAAACGTGAGAACCATGATTTTTACACTTTTAATACAGGATATGGCAAGGAGCTGAATTTGACATATTTTGGCATTCCTCCCCATCTACCATTTGTTAGAAATTTTAAAATTTAAGGTTTGTAGCCACACGTTTCCAAATATTCAACGTTTACAAGCACTTAAAAATGAAATTAGTTTTTTCAAGCAATTTTAATTTTTTAAGAAATGAATCAGGAATTTTTTTGGAAGTTAGGGACCCACTTCGAAGCCGGGGCCATAAGCAATAGCTTGTTTATCTTATACGCAAATTCGGCCCTGTTTGTAATTCACTCTTACCTGCAGATTTTTGCTTGATTTATGTGTATTTTTTACGAAAATTCGTCAGTTTTTACGATTTTACCCATCTTTGTTAGGTTTCTATAGACTTTTATGAAATTTCAGCAAATTTTTCCAAAACTTTTGATGACTCAAGTTTTTTCCCCTTTGCTTTAGCTTCTAATTTGTTGAAATAATCATCAATTATTATAAGTGTTGCAGCTTAATGTATAGATCGTTTAGCCTTATATTTTCATTCGTATGCTTTCCCAAATGGTTTTTAGTCCAAAATAGTGAATTTAGACACAGTTTCAGCACCCCTGTGACACCTGTACTATTTGTACTTAATGTTCGTTTTTTTTTCCTTTTCTTTTCTTCCATCAGAAAAGGACATTCCCTTTTCTCTTCATTTTCACTGAACTATTCAAAAAAGAAAAAGTCATGATTTTTTTGTTTCAAGATTTTGGAAGATGTGTTGTTACTATATAAAGGCCTCCCAAAACTGGGGGGCATTGCCCCCTATGCTCCCCCCCCTATAAATCCACCCATGCCCTTCTGAACTATTCAAAAAAGAAATAATAATAATTTCTTTTTTAAAATTTTTGGAAGATGTGCTGTCACTACATAAAGTCCTCCCAAAACTGGGGGGGGAGGGCATTGCCCTCTCTGCCCCCCCCCCATAAATTCGCCCATGGGTTCACTGAGTTTCATAAGGTTTGTTAAAGATGCTTTATTTACATTCTCTGAAATTAAGTTAAATCTGTAAGGCTAAAAATTACAGTAAAATGAAAAAAATAAAAATCTTCCAAATAATTAAATCAAGCCATTAAAATATAAAATAGGACTCGACCGATGCATCGGCGCTGATGGTTCAACAATTTAGCCATCGGCATCGGCGGCCGATGCTAACTTGCCGGAAACATCGGCCCATCGGCCTTAAAATACATCGAAAAGCCGATGGAATTGGCCGATGTTTTTGAAAAAAAAAAAGGACCTTTGCTGTTCTACTTTTCAATACAAAGTAAAGAGAGTTATTGTTTTCATATAAAATTGTTTACTTAAATTTCAGTATGAATTTCTATTTTAGTCACCCCTGAAAGTGTTTTTAATACAAAAGTGACGACCAGCAACAGGCTCTGGGCCCAGCTAGACTGGTCCTAGTCAATTTACAATCCCCAGTGAAGATCAATGGCCCTCTTAAAACTGTCTACTCCTTTGCTCATTACCACCTCTTCCGGTAAGCTGTTCCAAGGTTCCACTACCCTGCTATAATAATAATTTTTACTAATATCCATGTTAGCCTGAGATTTAAATAGCTTAAAACAATGACCCCTTGTCCTGTTTTCAGTGCTAAACTTTAGCCCCGTAACATCTTTCGTTTTAATAAATTTAAACAGCTGAATCATGTCCCCTCGGTCTCTTCTTTGCTCAAGACTGTACATTTTTAGCCTTCTAAGCCTGGAATCATAATCTAAGTGGGAAAGTCCACTTATTAGCCTTGTAGCCCGCCTTTGCACCCTTTCCAATACATTTACTGCATTCAGATACCAAACAAGTTAATTATTGCGCTGTTTCTTGCAGCTGGATGTACGTATATATCTCTCATAAGTCATAACTCTAAGATGGTAAGCTGTACAAGGTTAAGTTTTCGCATGTGGGGTGTGCGTACGTGCCAGTTGTGCACTTCCTTTTTTGTTTTCGATCGGGTGTTCTGAAAAGCCGGTTTACTCACTTTTGTAGCTATTAATTACTTATTTCAATACAAAACTAATCTAGCGTCTCAGACTGACAATCATTTGGTGATATATTGCCGAATTGGAGATCTTGGAAACAAATATGAGATGGTGAAACCGGTTTTTGTGTCATTTTGGTAGATTCCTGTTGAACCGACGGTAATTTTTAATTTTTCAATACTTGTAATATGAATCACAGTAATGCAGTCTTTTCTGTATCGCTTCGGAAGAGTTACAAGTTTAGGGCCCGTCGAAATACATTTTGGGGCCCTATTTCTCAATCGCAGAAGTTGTGAAACATTTATCATAAGCATTTTTGTAACTCCTATGGTGCCCCGATGGTTATGGGGCCTCTCGTGCAATTACAACATTTGCTATATTTTAAATCCGCCACTGCACGTCAAAACAAACTCGGGTGCAAGTTTTAAAATTTTTTTCTGCTCTATGTTTATGATTATTTTGAACTCTATTTTTTACGACTATTTTTTGAATTTCCGAGAACACTTGCGTGCCCCTCCTCCCACTCCCTCAATTTCTGAAATTAAATTCTAGTTATACTTCTGAGCTCTTTAAATTATCACCATTCATAAAATTAGAGATTTTTTTTCAAACTTAATTTATTGTTTAGAAATAATTTAGAGCATTAATGTAAGAAATTAATTAAAGACGTTTTGAATGGTGACATAATTCGAAAATCAAAGGGACTTTTGATTTTTTTCTTCAGAAGTGCTGAAGTAGATTCAGAAACTCTTCCGAGGCGTTGGTGGTAGCGGTTCTGTACTAAAAAAGTGAGGCCGAGGTTGGGACCGAAGTGTGAGTTACTCAAAAATCAGAGGGTGACCCCTCCCCCCTTAACTCTCCCTCGTCGTTTCGAGCATTTCTTAAATATTTATAGCGATTATTTATTTTGGTCAAGAAATGCTATTTTGCATACTTGTCATACTTGTTTCACCTATATTTCGTAATGCGCCATCTTTTTTGCATCATTAATAGTGATCGATGATTTTTCTGTTGTAATTAAATATTTTTATGTATTTATATAAAATCAATGAATAAGTTATTTTCGTTTTTATAGAAACGTTTCAAGGATTTTCTATTATGCAATTTTTTAAATTTCAGAAAATTATTCTTAAATTTAAAAATTCAATTTGAACGTGTTTGTAAAGCTTCATAAAAGATTAAACAATCACATTTTTCAATATTATGTGTGCAAACATCAGATCAAGTAGTATATTTATTCAGTTATTAACTTGGTGTAAATATTGAGTTTGTTTATTGTAGCTGCGTTTTAAAGAACCTCGCTCTTTTTATGACTATTTCTTTTTTCAGCAAAATGTATGTCACTGTTATAGCTTTTATGAAAAATGCAAACTTTTCTTTTCATAAATTTTAAATAAGTGCAAAAATATTCCTATTATGATTTAATATTGTAATTTACCTGTTACCTTTTTTGTTTAATTTGATGACTAAAAAATGTCTATGTGCAATCTTTTCACTTTAATTGCGTAATTTTTTGACGGTTTCATAGTTTTATTCTTTTTTTTGAATGATTAAACAACATAATTTAATGTTTTTTAACTATTTTAGTGTACCTAAATCCATACATTATTACAATATTACTGAAATCTTAGTTACATGTTCAATTTAAAAAAAAGAAAAAAAAATCAATTTGTTATTAAACAGTCTCTTTGTTTTTCTTCCTTTTTTTTTGGCTGTTGTTCTTGCTCTTTCATCATACAGCAGCCAAAAAAAGAGAAGCATAACTACACCCTATACGTATTGTACGTAGTACGATCCAAAAGTTCGGGGACAAGCTGTATAGAACCTTACCCAGAATAGTTCACATTACCGAAACACATCCACCTTTAAAAGGTCACCTTGAGGGACTATGTACTTCTGCTAGTGTTCATAAAACTTTTGGAATCACTCCTGGAAGCCATTTTTCGCTATCTTCTGTGATGCAGCTTTATCTTCACCTGACGGAAGAAAGCGGCGTCCATGCAAATATTTTTTTGCTGGGAACAGGTAAAAGTCATACAGAGCTAACTTCAACGAAACGTTATTTTACTTGTTTGTCATATCAGAGTATTGACCAATCGAACCGTGCATCCTCAACATGAAAGTCGCCTTCTTCCCTACGATGAAGTTAAAAGCAGCAGCGCAAGAGGCCTTACAGGAGGTTGCGTAAAATGTCTTCCAGGAGTGCTTCGAAAAGCTATAGGAACGTTGGCAGAAGTGCATAGTCGTCCAAGGTGACTATTTTGTAGACAGATGTGCTTCGGTAATGTGAACTATGCAGGGTAAGGTTGTATACAATTTGTCCTGAACCTTTAGATCATACTACGTACGTATGTGTTTTCAACTTACTATTTCATAACGTTTTTGAGTGACGCAAGTTTACGCGCATGAAGACATCACAAGAGAATTTATGATAATTAACTGAGGAGGCGTTCAAAATGGATATTTCGATCTTCTATATGTTCTTAAATACATATGCATGTACAAATGTGCCGGAAAAACTTGTGAACTTTAAACCGTAAACTAGAAGTTTAGTTCGAAATCTGTTTTTTTTTGTGATTATACGATTCCTTATTCGTAGAAAGGAAGTAAAATGAAATGAATCAGTGATCCTTTAAATCCCTGATAATCTTATCAATTTATTTCTGTTTGATTTTTTTTTTTTTTGCCATCGGCCGACGGCATCGGCCATCGGCAATCGGCCATTTGGAGGAAAACAATCGGCCATCGGCCGTCTTTGAACAATCGGCCAAAAAATGCCATCGGTCGAACCCTAATATAAAATAAGCCATAACATAAGAATTCAACTACTATGAGAGCTCTAAAATTAAAAATTAATGTTTGAGGAGCAAAAATGGTCACTCCAGCAATGGGAAATTTCTTCACCAATTTGGCACATTCCGTTTTATGATAATTTTCCTAAATGATTTTTTTCTTTACTATTGTCACATTGTTCTCATCATTGTTGCCTATTTCAGGGAAAATGAAATCTCGAGAATCAGCCAAGAATCTCCTGAGCAATGTGGAGTGTGTGATGCTCGGCTTGCCGACAAGAAGCATCCAATTGATAATGCTATTGATGGGACTAATCGCTGGTGGCAGAGTCCTACGCTGCAGAATGGGAAGCAATATGAATGGGTCACAATTACTTTAGATTTGAAACAAGTACGTGTTGCTATTGAAAGCAAAGAAATTAAAGTATTTTATTGATAGTATAATAGAGTCATAATCAGAGTGCATTTTCAGTATAATAATGATCTGGTTTTGTGGCATGTTAGGGTTTTATATAACAGCTTCGGATTTTTATTACAAATATGAAAGTGACAACCAACAACTGGTCTGGACCCAGCTAGGCTGGTCTTAGTCAATTTATCATTACTCAATGATGATCAAGAGTCCTTTTAAAGCTTTTATATAGTTTTAAAAGTTAGCCTGCTTGCTATACCCTATGCAGGGATAACCATCTGTGTGTCCTAAAGGTGATGACACAACCCCTCAAATGCTATAAATCCCTCCCCAGGGGTGCCCACCCTCCTAATAGCAAATAGACCCCCTCCCTAAATATTGCAAAGACCCCCAAAAATGAAAAATACTTGTCAAACCACCCTCCTAAAAATTTCAATGCCGTACTGTGCGCCCTGACCCCCTAGGTGGGCACCCCTACCCTCCAACGAGAGCCCCCTCAAAATGAGATAAAACCCCCTATAAATTCACTTCATATGTTCAGAAAAAATTAAGAACTTTTATCTGTTTTCTTATAGATGTTTCAAATTGCATATGTGATTGTTAAAGCTGCTATATCTCCACGTCCTGGAAATTGGATATTAGAAAGGTCACTCGATGGCATTATTTATAAACCTTGGCAGTACTACGCTTTAACAGATACAGAGTGCTGGGAATCGTATGGAATAAGACCAACAGTTGGTAAACCTCACTATAGAACTGATGATGAAGTTATCTGCACTTCATATTATTCAAAATTAAATCCCTTGGAAAATGGTGAAGTAAGTGAAAATATTTAATCATGTATTTGCTGACAGTAGTAATTACCACTTAAAATGCAAATTATTATTATTTTTTTTGCAGAAAAATTGATAAAAAATGGTCAAAAATTTTTTTTGGACCAAAAATGAAGATAGGTTTAGCGTAAATTATTTTTTGCAATATCAGTTGTGGAGACAGAGTAAGGATCTTAAAGGGGTTAAAGTCATAAAAGAATTATTATACAAACTAAATAGAAATGATTTGTTTACTTGTTTGTTTTGAATTTCAAAATATGAAAATCAAATAAGATCAGATACTACAAGCATAAGAATGGCTAAATTTCAGTTTGGCAATAAAAATGGGTATATTATTTTTTCCACACCATAAAACTGCTTCACACAAGGAAACCTTGTTCACACATGAAAAATGCTGCATATTTGTGCTACTTATAGTGAAAAGTTTTAATTATAATAAAGCCTATCTATTTTTACAAGAACAAATCTCATACAGGCCTTATAAATAAATGATGTAAGGTACAAAAATTGCTCTTGTGAAACATGCACATGCAAATTTGTCGGTAACTTTTGCCCATATCAGACACTGGCAAATGCATTTAGTGGTTAACCAAGTTTGGAATTAAAATTTGAGTGACATATTTCTCAGAGTTTGTAAACTTCTTTCAATGTTTATTTTTGTTAAAACAAGATAAAAAAAAACAAATGTTTTACTGTCTATATTGATAAAAATTTATTGCATATGTATATGAAATTTACATGTACATTTTTTTTAGATTCATACTTCTTTAATCAATGGAAGACCTGGTGTTGATGGACCTAGTATGAAATTAATGGTAAGTATAAGAAGGGAATGATGTTGTTCAGTCATAGAATTTTAAATTGTTTGCATTGATTGATTGTAACAGCCTGCCGAAGTCACTTTTGCAGTGCAAATAAAAGTCCTGTAAAACTAAATTGAAACACACTAGTCAAACCTTGCTACACATAATCAGAAATTGCTGAAAAAAATACAATTAAAGAGAGGTTGAAGGCTAGAAAAATGAAATAAAATGTCAGTTGTTCAGGCATTGGCATTACAAATAAGATAACTTACTGTGTGCCCATTTCCAGGGAGGGCAGATGCTCCCTTTCAAAAAAGAAAAAAAAAAAAAAACTAAAAAATTCAAAAAATGAGCCAGGCATTCCCATTTCTGCTCCTTTAGCTCTTTTCATCACATTAAAGCATGGCTGTGATGTACAAGTGGTAAAAAGCCAACAGGGCTGAATAGGTTAGCCATGTTGAGTAGTCACTGTCAATGGGTTTTCATTGTAATAAGAAAATATGCTAGAAATCTTCGTAAACTGTTGTTCAAAAATTATTAATATCATTATTATTTTATATACAGTGCTCTTTCTTTTGTATTAATGTGTTTTTGTACATGAATGTTCCCTTCTTCATGTATTGTAATAAAGTTTAAACTTTCCCCTTCCATTCTGAGCTGGCTATGCCCTTAATCAGTTGTATGCCGAAACGTAGGAAGTTTAGGAATTTAATAAATACACTTCATGCAATGTATGGAAAAATGAGGAAATGCTCATCAATGACTTAAAACGTTTGTAAATGTTTTGAATTTGGGAAACATCTTTCAGTGAGCCAAATACAGCAAGCACCATACACACATTGGGTGCAGGATATAGTCTCTGTTTCCTCCCCCCACCCCCTATTTCAATCCATTCAAAAGGCTTCTGTACAGTAGCGTAACTATAGTGTCTAGCCCCCCTGGCGAACTGAAGAAATTGTGCCCCCCTCCACCCCAGGGTCTCCCACATGAGAAGTCACCAGAGGTCATTGTGACCTCAAAAAAAAGATTTTTTTTTTTTGAACATTTTGATTAAATGATTCGACAAATAGGAGGCACAGCATTGTAATTTTTTTTCTTAAGCATTTTTCAAATTCTGTGATCAAAAAAAAAAAAAAAAAGTGCAACCTTCTTAAAAATTTTTTTAAATCAGTCTAAATGCCACCCCCTGGCTGCTGCGCTCCTGGCAAGAGCCACTCCTGCCAACCCCTAGTTACGCTACTGCTTCTGTACAAAAGACCACCTAAATCATATTGGGAAGACATACATTACAATCCTTGTTCATCAACAAAAGCTTTCTTGCTAAATTTTCACCTACAATGTCATGATCTGTCATGCATATCAAATCCCTTACATTTCTTATCAATGCTATTACTTGATGAACATGTGTTAAAATGATATGGGGGGGGGGCAGACTTTTTTTTTGAACAACATTAGTTGCAATCAAGGCCGGATTTCGACTTACGGGGGCCCTAAGCTATTTCAGGTATGGGGTCCCTTGTCCTGTCAACTTTTCTGTCATTGACAAAGGCCATTTGTAAATGCCTCCCCATCCTCTCGTATGTTTTCGACTTTTTCCTGTGATACATAAGCCATGCATTATTTTTTTGTGTGTCATTTTCATTGATGTGTTGTGTGCTATCCTTTTTCAGTTGACCTTTAGAGGGGAAATGGTGTCAAGAGAGTGACGCAGGTTTCTCTTAGTGGGATACAGAATATCTCCAATTTTAGGAGATCTTTCTCCCGGAGGAAATTTTGTAAAATAGATAGAAAATGCTGCAAATTTAAGCCTTATAAGGGGTAATTGGATTGACAAAGGGAAAAAATGTACTAGTAAAATTTTTTAAAAGTTATATACAATCAGTTGCAAATTAAGCTGCACAGCAGCCCAAAATGTATAGCTTTTGAAATTATGCAAATTGGAAATAAACATTCTGAAAAGAAAGAAAACAAATCAGAACAAGTAGATTGTTCTGTTTGCGCAAAGGGGGAGGGAAAAGCTTTTTTCCATTTGTTTTAGCTTCTACTTTGATTAAATAATCGTTGATTATTTTAAGTATTGCAGCTGAATACTTAGCTTGTTTTAGCCTATATTTTCATTTATATACTCGCCTTAATCAGGCTTCATATGGTTGACTGGATTCACTTAGTATTGTACTTACATTTAAATTAATTATTTTAGGAATTTACAAAAGCAAGATATGTCAGACTGAGATTGCAGAAAATTCGCACTTTGCATGCTGATCTAATGACTATGAGAACTGGAGTTGAAAACATTGATAAACTTGTAACAAGAAGAGTAAGTTTGAATCTGAGCAACATTATTTTATTTTCTTTCTTTGAAAAATTTCTTTAATTGATCAATCGTAAGATCTCAACTTCATCATGGATCAAAACTCTGTGGCATAGGTATAGATAAGAGAATGACCCCAAGCCCTTACCTCATCCATTATTTCTGTTAGGAAAATTTATTGTGTTCTTTGTTTATAAAAAGTGGACTTTATTCCTTTTGTGTAAGACATTAATAAATCTTTAATTTTTGAACCTGAAAAAGTTTAAAAGTTTTGTAATCATAGAACAAAATTTTGTGTAGGTTCTTCAAAACAGGAAAGAAAGGCTTTTGAATAAAGAAATTAACTTTTTTCAATCAATTCAAGGTACTCTATGATATTGTTTTGCATTATTGGTATTAAATTGTTCAGTCACGAAAGATTCTGCTAAAAATTTTTAAATAAATTTTGTCTTATTTCACTCCAAATGTATAAGTCCCTCCTCTCTCTGCACCTCAACACTGCTGAATGAATTCTCTACTACTGTTAAATATTTTTAAAAATTCCATTTCAGGTTTGCGCCTTAATACATTGCTTCATTTATATAGTGCATTGTATACTTTGTTAAAATGACACGCCTTAATATTATTTTGGATTTTTGCCCAGAGACCACATAGGAAATCTATAATCTCTGTTCTCTAAATTTCTTATGTGAAAATTATCTGTTATATATGTGTTTTTTCTCCTCTGTACATTGCTTCATTGAAGTTTCAGGCTCATTACAAAAAAAAAAAAAATAATAATAAATAAAATAAATAAATAAATAAAAATGTATGTATTTATTTTAGGAATTTTGACTTTTATATGAAAAGTTATGCAACAGTTAAAGTCAATTTGTGTAATAATTAATCTTTTTTCAGTACTTTTACTCAATAAAAGATATTTCTGTCAGTGGACAATGTGCTTGTTCTGGTCATGCAGCTACTTGTTCATTAGAGCCTACTACTGGAGTAAGTCGCATTTTTTCAACAACCTATTCCAATTATTTACTGACGACATTGTTTTTGAAAATTTTTATTGTTTTTAAGCTTCTATTCTTTAGCTCTTAAAGCTATTTATTATTTTTATTCTTACTTGCTAATTATAAAACTACTTCTTATAAAGTCCAAAAAGCAAATATGTGTTTAAATGCATTATTTGCACATGATCTATTCTGGGTTCTAATTTCTGATTACTGTTGTTGATAGGAAAATGTTTTGATTGTTTTTGCTGATGATAGAAAATAATGGTCTGTCATGATTTGTTCTGCGGTTCATTTGAATTTTAATAAGTTTTGTTAAATTCTGGTGGTAGCCTTATTTGCAGAATTTGGTTTAAAACTTTAAAAAGGCATTACCCTGTCATGTAGCATTCAAATCCCTGATGAAATGTAGTTCATTAGGAGCCATCAGTTTTGGAGAAAGTAAATGAATGAACCAAAAAAATTGTTAGTAGTGGAGTAAGTAATTTTGCACAACCCAATAAAGATTTAAAAAAAAAATTAAGTTTTTTTATGTATAACATAAACTTGGTCACCAAAAACTTAAGTTAACTTGATGGTAATTAAAATTAACCAAAACATTACACAGATAAAAAAGAAAAACTCACATGTGGCAACTTTGTTTCCAAAAATACTCAACTACCAATATTTATTTATTGGAGATTTTTTAACCACTTTGATAACATATCTTTTTGAATGCAACTTAAGTTTATTTTATTCTTCAGAAACAACAATGTCAGTGTGAACATAATACATGTGGTGAAAACTGTGATAAATGCTGTCCATTATACAATCAGAAACCTTGGAATCATGGTACAAGTAACAGTGCAGGAGTTTGTGAAAGTAAGGAATTCAGCGTTTGAATATTGCTTTTATTCAACAGTACAACCTGTGTTATGTAATCCCATTCCTTTGCGTTTGTTTGTATCAGACTGCAGCATGAAGATTATGTGTTTCTGATAGGGATGCACCGGATAGTGATTTTGCCGGATACCAGATATCCGATGCCCCCTTACCTGCCGGATTCGGATATCTGGGCCGGATATCCGGCATTTCGATTGCATTGCATGTTCGCATATTTTTCTACAACGCCGTTTCAAAACAATAAATCAAACTTGTTCCCCATATCATTTCTTTAAAAACATGTTAAGTACATTCAAATGTACTTTTTTAGAGCCTCTATATTTTAATTTAGGAACTGTGCTATATATAAAATGAAACATTAAAATATTGTTTTATTTCGACAGATTTTTTCGAAAGAGACAAACTTTCGGCAAAAATTAATTCTGTATGTAATGTACTGTACACATGGTTTAAACTTTTAATTATTCATAGTTGAAATCTTAAAGGTCATATAATGAGTTGTATTTGTTATTAGATTTGCATGACGTGTAGAAATTTTTTTTAACTTCATCATAAAGTAATACATTTTCTTGTTTCCAATTTAGAAATAACAAAAAATAAAACTTTGCTTTGAAATCATTTTTATTACAGATAGTACACATGTAAAATTTTTCTAACATACAAGTTAAAAAATAAAATATTAAACAGGGCCAGTTTGACTCAAAAAATAAATAAATAAACTTAAATAATCAACTTAAAATTTTACTTTAATTCCAGAAATAAAGGTACATTTTCTCTAAAGATGCAAATTAGCATCTTAAATACAGGGGTGCCCTCCCTAAGAGCAAGGGCTCACCCCCTAAAAACCATAAATACTCCCCCCAAAAAGAGATAATACCCCTAACCCCCCCCTAGATGGGCAACCCAGTTAACAAATTAAATAACTTATGCTAAAATAATCAACTGAAAATTTTACTTTAATTCCAGAAAACAAAGATTCACTCTCTTAAAAGATGCAAATTAACATCTTAAATACAGTATTAAGAGTCATTCTCAACGCGTTCACTTTTAAAAAGCAAATTAATAAACTTACGCTTAAATAATCAACTTAAAATTTCTCTTTAATTCCAGAAAATAACGATTCACATTATTAAAAAATGCAAATTAATGTCTTAAATATATTATTAAAAGTCGTTCTCAACATGTTAACAATTTTTTTTAAACATAAATAAAATTATACTTAAATAATCAACTGAAAATTTCACTTTAATTTCAGAAAATAAAGATTCACATTCGTAAATGATGCAAATTAACTTTTTAAACAAACTATTAAGGGTCGTGTTAAACACGTTCATGCTTTTAACAATCAATTAATAAACCAATTCTTAAATAATCAACTTGAAATTTTACTAAATTCCAAAAAATAAAGTTACACATTCTTAAAGATGCAAATTAACATCTTATATATAATATTAAAAAATATGCTAAACATGTTCAATCTTTCTTAAATAAATTTATAAATTTATATTTGAACAATAAACTTAAATTTTACTTTAGTTCTGGAAAAAATAAAAATACATATTCTTAAAAAATACAAATTAAATTCTTAAATATGTTATTAAAAATTATACTATACAATTAAAAAATTAGAAAGAAGAAAATGAAGCAATAACTTATAGCTGTTATTTCTCACTGCTATATTCACCGTCTATTTTAAATGCGAAATATCAGTTGAAAGTCTTAGTTAAAATAATTATTCTGGGAAAAGCAATTATTACTTGATTCAACATTCTAAAATTTCCAATGGACTCAACGGCGTTGAATATGACAGTTAGAATTATGCTTCATTTCATGCAATATACACTTAAGAATCTTTATTTATCAATGCAGGGGGATATTTTAAATTTTTCATTACAAACAGAAGTTTTCTGCATTATTCGGTGATAGTCGGTTTCTGTTTTCTGTATAAATTCTTCGCGGCAAGCGATCTCATCTAAATCTGAAGAAAGCAATCCTAGCCTCAGTATATATGAGCAAAAAGTCTGAACTAAAACTATCACGTCATTAGTTTCAGTTCAGATATAAATAGCCCTATAGTATAATCAAAAATCATGAAGCAAAACTATGATGTCATCAGTTTTAGTTTAGATCTAAACCAAAACTTAATTGGTCTGTGTTTTGCTAAGTCTAAATGCAAAGCAAAAGTAATAGAAAAAATGACAAGACTAGAAATTAAAACTGAAAAAAAAAAAAAAAGAAAGAAAAGCTCTCTCCATTTTTTTTCTTTATTTATATTTTTAGTTCATACAGAGATTATTTGAAGCCTGAAAATTCGAATTTCACTTGCCCGATCTGCCACCCTCCTTTCTCCTTTCTCTAAAATGTGTCATGCTTTCAATAAAATGAATTGTACGTTTGTTCTGAGATTTTTTTTTTTTTTTTTTTTTTTTGTGGATGGTTTTTTTTTCAGGTAGATTTCAACTCATTTTTACGGAAGTGGAATAATTTAAAAAAGGGGGAGAAAACTTTTACGGATAACTAAAAATGGAAAAAATACAAACGCAACACAAAATTTTGGATGTAAATGAATGCAATGAAAGGATTTTAGCATGTGTAGAAATATACAAACAAATATAATTTCGAAAATAGTTCGTTTGTACAACTGCGCGCGCTAGGTGCAAGCATCGACTACGTCATTGGTCACTACATATTGGTTTCTTGATGGTTCTTCATCCTTCTAGTATCACTGAAAATGGAAGTTTCCACACCGTTCTACTCTAAACATTGCTTTGTTTCAGTGCAACTATTCCGCATTTTTCATTAGTTTCTTTCATTCTTCGTTTTAATGTTCATGAGATATAATGGCACCAAAGCAAAGCATTATTAAATTATTAATACACTGTAACTATATTATTGTTTTAATTACGTGTCTCTCTCCCATTGACCATTAATTTTGTACATCGTAACCGAGTTTTATGTTGAATAATACAGCTTTTTTATGCAAGAAACGGTAATATATAGTTAAGAAATGGTTCAAAATAGTATGAGAGGTGTTTACAAATGCCTAAAATTTTTTAGTGTGTTTCTATAAAAATCCGAATTCATACATTTTTCTACTACGCTAAATTTCTACTTACGCGAGAGGAGTAGTGGAATGCATTCCTCCCGCAAGTCGGAACTTGACTGTATTTTAATTTTCAACACGGTCGCTCCTCCAACTTCAAGCGCTTTGATATGAACCATTTCAAGGTCGACTTTTCACTTCAGCATGTTAAAGCAGAGAGAGTGAGAGAGGGAGGGAGAAATTATTGGCAACATACTGTCAGCAGATTCGCAAAGGAGATGGGGTGGGGGGGACGCGGGGGAATGCAGGAAGCTAGGTTTGAAGAGGAATGGTCGTTTTGAAGCAGCAATTAAAAGAGAAAGCATCATCAAAAAGTTTATGAAACAGTGAAAGCTTCAACTGGAATTTTTGCAAAAGTAAATTCAAAATTAAACCCTCATTTCGTACCGGATAACCCCACATCAACCCCGGATATCTCTCACATTTTTACCGATAACTGCCCGGATATCCTGCAAAAAACTGTCGGATATCCGGATCCGGAGTGGCTTGTCGGATCGGATACCTCATAGTTCCGGATAGTTAAAAAATCAGCCGGATAGGCCGGATACCGGATAGTTACCGGATATCCGGTGCATCCCTAGTTTCGGATTTCATTAACATATGATTGCTTTGAATGAAGTAAACAATTGAGACTTTGACATTGAAAAGGTTCTAAGTCCAAAAACAGTTTCTTCTTGATTACTTCTTCCTAATTGCAGATGTGTATCCCAGTCTTCAAATGAAAAGTTATATGCTGGTAGAATTAAACCTAATTTAATAAGGAAAAGTAAGCAAGAAAAAAACTTTTTTTAAATTACACTTTTTAATGTCAATGCCTCAATTATTCACATTATTGATATGTGTGATACTATTAGAGGTGCGGTGGAAGTTATTGTGCTGCAAAATTTAAAATGCAAATTAATATATACCTTTTTTATTGATGATTAGTGTTGTAATGATCGAAAAATTTTATACAAAACAAATAATTTATACAAGACTTTTTCAAAATGTGTTAAAATTTTTTAATTAAAATTTTTGTTTCACAATAGTTTTTGAATAATGCATTTTGTGGAACATACTTTTTGAAAACCTCACAAAACATTTGGAAATCATTATTCAGTGGATTTGAAATAATTTACTAACAAACTTCAATTTCTAAATTTTGCAAAAAACAAATTGAATCTAGAATGCTGTTTTTAAAATTTAAGGATTGTTGTCATATTTTCAAATTGCCTAATGAAATGTGAAAATAAATGCTGCTTGAATATATTTTATTGAAGATATTTTATTTATTAGCATCCTTCTTAGATCTGTTTCCATTTAAAGAATATCAATGACAAAATAAATAATCCCATTACAGAATATTTTTCCATTTTAGTATTATAGTGTTTATTTATTTCATTTGGTTTTCTATTATTTCTGTTGAGGTTTAGTTTTCTTGGAATTCCCTCCAACCCATAATTGTTTATTATTGCATTTCAGAATGCGAATGTTACGGACATTCTGATAAATGTCATTATGAACAAGTTGTGGCTGAGAAGAAACTAAGCATCAATACTCTTGGCAAGTATGAAGGAGGTGGTGTATGCGATAAATGTAAGGTAGGTAAATTATGAGAAATGTCCCTAAATTTGCAATATTCTGATAGATGTGACATCTTGCAATTTCACTTTTTTTTAAATTTTAGCACCATACCACTGGTATTAATTGTGAGCAATGTGAAGACGGATATTTTCGACCGTTAAATACTTTACGGAATCATACCAGACCATGTCGAAAGTGCCAGTGTTCTGGAGCTGGAATGACTGGGTTTTGTGTAAAAGATGATTCACACTTGAAGGAAGGACTGGTATGACACTTTTTCATTTAAGAAATCATAAAATTTTGAATTTTAATTTTTGTGTTTTAACTTGTTTCATGATATTGTCATAATAAGTTAAGAAATGATGATTGACACACTTGTAATTAATTTCAAAATGGTTAACAATGTTGACATTTTCAGATTTCAGATTGAATGTTTTTTTCTCGAATAAAGTGCATTAAAAAAAATTACTATTTAACCTAAAACTGTAATTTACCAAACTGCAGTCTTGATGTGCTCTTTTTAGTCATCCTTAGAGAATATACAATGAATATTGACTAATGTTTATCTTAAACAATTCTGAACAGAAGCGATGCCTGCAAATATAAATTGGCTACTAATGTTAGACTCAAATATTCTTTTAATCAAATAATATTTAACGTAATGTTTTCAAATAAAAATTCAATGCACTTCCAGGTGTTTCTCAGGTGTTGAGGGACATATTAAATATTTTAAATCCTTTCAACAGTACTCAAACCATTATTCAGATGTATGTGCATGTTTCTTTCTCTTTTGTATGAGACACATCTATGAAATTTTGTACATTTTTGTTCAAAAACCTAAATTTGAATTATACATAATTTTGAAACCATAATTTCATAAATTAACTTTTAAGTAATATCTGCAGAGCTTCGATCACTATTATTTCATTCTTTGTTTTAACCTATTATATATTACATAATATATTGCATTATATTTAATGTATTTATCTTTTATGAGATTTATTCAAAGCTTGCAGTAATGAGACCAGCCTGTCCACCTAAAGAAATAAAGTTTCTGATGAAAGTCTGAGGGGGTACAAAAATTTAATCGGAACTCATACCAGAAAAGATGGTGAAAGAAATTCAGTTCTTTAGCGTTTACGCTGATGAAGCTACTGATACTGACACTGCCGAGTTGTTCAGTCTTGCTATTTGATCTTGAGATATGAGCAGAAATAAAACAAGAAAACATAGTGTGGAAAATAGAGGCTTCTAAGCGGCAATTAACTTGCAAATCTTCTCGATATCGAAGCTCAATATGTCAAGCTCAAATATATTTACGGATCTCTCTTCATCCATATCTTATTGCATTGAAAAAATGGTTTGTTACAGCTGCAAAACACGAGTCCAAAAGCGCCCATAGGTTTGAGGGGCAAAGAGGGGGCTCAAGCCCCCCTCCACCTTTGAAATTAGAACTTCCTTGCAAGGGCGCCCATATAGGGGGGCAAGAGGGGGCTCAAACCCCCCTTTGAAATGAGAACTTCCTTGCCTTTAATGCTTTTTTCTTTGCAAAAATGTTTAAAAAAATATTTCCAGTCATTTATGAATAAGTTATTAAAAATGTTAAAATTTAATATCTCTAATCTGTACTGAAATCGGTTTTTACGGCAAAAATATTCTGCTAAAGCATGGGGCAGGGGCGGCATTTCACCATTTCATTTGGGGGGACGAGTTTCTTAAATATGTATAACCCCAAAGCGAAACCAAACACACATTAGCTAACAAGAAGTTGTCATAAAATCGGTTTAATATGTATAAAATTAGTGTTTAGAAACAATTAAAATTTTGATTCATTGACTAAAAAGTTATCATACAAAACACCTTGCTACTAGTTTTTATATCTTTTGGAAAAGTTATAATGCTTGATTTTTGGAATTCGGAAGAGCAGGGAATCATGTTACTAATTAATCAGTGCCCAATGTCGTGCTGTTTTGCCAGTTTAGCTAAATGAAAAAGGTTTTTTTTTCCCCCTTTGCGCTTCGAAAATATTTCTCTAACTTCCTGAGACATAAAAAAATCTTTCTCTACTAGCTAAGCTGTTTGTAATAGTTAAAAAATAATTGAAGTATTACAAAGTTATGTATGAAAACACTTTTTATATCTTGCTCTTCAAAATCACCCAGGTTACTTCAAAAACTGTGAGGGGCTTTAACTTTTCATGATTGAATAATCTAGTCATGTCGGCGCTCTCAGCTTCAATGAGATATCATCTGCCTCCAGCTCTGTTATTCACTATCCCAGACTGATGAGTCCATAACAAGGGCGAAACTGTAGTCTCTGGATGTGAAAACCATTCTGTCGGTATATTGCTTGTAATTTTTCTTGCCTCATGCTAAAAATTTTACTCACAGTTGAAACATTTTATTTTTCGTTTTCAAAATCCAATCCAAATAACCATAATCCCAGCCAATCATACAGAAAAATAATTATCATCAAATCTTGTGTTAATTTCATTCAAAACTGAATCTATTACTTCATACAAAATATTCAAAAACCAATGTTTAGCTTCACATCATCATGTGAATTTTTGTCACTTTTTTTTTTCGCCTCTTTAAAATTGACTCGGAGGAAGAATTTTTTGGAAAAACTTCATCATTGATTGAAATATACATCTGTAAAAAATCTATTTTCAGTTTCAATTGTAGATTCAACTGTGGTAGTATGGTGCATAGATCAATTGTAGATTGAACTGTGGTTTGAATAGTCGAGTAGCGGACTGAAGATAAAGATTTTGATAGAGTATAAAGCATTTTTCAAAAACCTTCTCCCGATGCGAACAATGTGGATAAAAATTCAAACGAAGTCATACATCCTAAAGGGCATGAGCTTTTTCACCATTGAAAGAATCGTTTTGCAATAATTCTTCCAGTCGTCAAATCACTGCTTTGAAGTTATAGAGAAATGTTTTGATCGTTTTAACGCTTGAAGATTATCTTGTGTCACTCCGCGATTGCATAATTATAGAGCCCCATAAAAGGCATTTGGTTCATATGTCTTTTTTTATTCAATAATCACATGCATTTTTAAGAAGTTTCTATGAAAGCATTATAATGTATTGGGCAGCTGAAACGTGTTTCGAGCAGAAGAAAGCGATGAACACTCATTAAATAAATATACACTCATTAAATAAATGAGTGTAAAAGTGAATGTGAAATATCAAGGAATGTTTTTGTGAAAACCATGCAACCACACCACTTTTCACGAGCCTTGGAGATACCATCGTTACACTGGGCATACAAGTGTGAAATATTTAGCCTATATGAGGCAATGTCTTCTTTAGTTAAAATTAACCATTGTTCTCTATCAGCTGTCTATGTTGTGAAAAAGCCGAATATACTTCATGAATTTCTAAGTCATCATCCAAATAACGAAAAACACTTTTTCTAGTCTGAGAATGTGTCGAATTCCATCAAATAGTTGCCGAGAACCAGTGAGATTTCCTTCCATGAACATTGATTTCCGACTTACATAAATTGAATTCACCCACTTTTTATAATTCTGCTCAAAAAATTTGGGGGTGCGACCGCCCCCTCTCGACCCCCCTGTTTGCCGCCCCTGCCATGGGGGAAATTTCTGAGCCCCCCTTTAAAACTTTGCATATGGGCGCCCATGCTTCCTTGCTTTTAGTACTTTTTTCTTTGCAAAAATGTAAAAACATTTCTTCTCCAGCAATTAATGAATAAGTTATTAAAAATGTCAAATTTTAATAACTCTAATCTCTACTAAAATCGGTTTCTATGGGGAAAATATCCCTGCTAAGACATGGGAAAAATATCTGAGCCCCCCTTAAAATTTTGCATATGGGCGCCCTTGCTCGAATCTGCAATGTTTTGCAAATTTGTACTGTTTTAATGTCACTACATAGATATTGTTAATATAACAACTTTTGCCATTCTTTTTTTCATTAAACTAAACATTTTCCACACATGTTAAAAATGAAAAGCGTTTAATTTTATTTTAAGTGTATTCCTTGTCAATCTAGGCAGAGGGGTTACCTTCATAGTCTTTGAAGTGTTTGAATTTAACATATCGTCACCTCAGAGCAAGACATCTAATCCCAGGTCAGCAGTGAGATGCAAGCAACAGTAAAATGTCTTACTGTTGCTTTGAGGCTATGATATGTTAAAATTTAAAAAAGGGTTGGTTACAGGCATATATTTGCTTTTCCTCTAAAAAATTCTGGCCCAAAATAGAAATGGCTGAACAAAGATGACAATCTGGATGCCATTTCCCACTTGAGATTGTTGACAAAATTTTCAAATCTGCGGAATGGTGAAGGATATTTTGTTGCAGTTTTTTTTTAATTTAAATGAGAATCATTTTCTTATTAATAGATTTGCACCATTTGGAAATATGTTTAACTTTTCTTGCTACAACGTTTTGAAAAAATATTTTAAAAAACATTGTTTTTTTTTTTTTTTTTTTTTTTTGTAAAAGACCAATTTTAAAATTTTTGATTTTCTTTTATTGTTGATCAGTACTATTGAGCACTAAATTCCTTGAGAAGCAAAGCTTCCACTTTTGAGTTTAGCAGGTTTTACAGGCATTTGAAGAAATGAGGGTTTTTTCCAGAAACTTTATATGTAAATGTAGCTTTGAAAATTCAAAAATTTATTTAGCAACAAGTGGACTTCAGCAAGACACTTTTAACTTTGTAGTCTAGCCACATTTTTATTTTTAGTTGCCATTTCATCTAGGATTTTTTTTTTTTTTTTGTGAAAGCAAAAAGGCACTATGCTGAAAGGTTGCGTGCAGATAAAGGTATTTATATAAAGGGTCTTCCATTTAACTGATAATTTATAGATAGAAGGTATAATGCTTTCTTCTGAAACTTGACCCCCGACCCCTTAAAAATTATCTGGATCCGTCAATGCTTTTCTAGGATAAAAAAAGGAGACTTGCTGAGTTTCAGGGTTTTCATTCTTTTAATACACTAGTGCCAAACACACAAATATCAATTATTACTTAGAAGAAAGTATCCTTCCTGGAGTTTCACTTGGTATATTTTCAACAACCTCAACTAATGGTGCACTACTTAAGCAAAGAAATATCTGGTACTATGCATGGTCGAAAACCTTTGTTCTATGAAGCGGTAATGGTTTTCTGCAGTCTAAAGCAATAAATCTTCTGTGATTGCCTTGAATTGAAAACTGTAAATAATTGAATCAATTACCATTAACATAAGAGCATGAATTTAAAAACAAAACAAAAATAAACTAAAATAAACACTTTGTAAGTGAGATAATGTGTATCAGTTTCTGTATTTTCAAATTCAACTTAGTAGCGTATGATATTAGCATGGAGACCTTTAAAAATTTAATCAAGTATATTTTCACGCTTTGTATTTTGAATAAAATTTTAGTACCATGAGAAGGGGAGGGGAATAGAATTTTAAAAACATTGAATTATATTGATTTTTTTTGTACAATGTCATTTCTAAAAAAATAGTTTTTGTTAAAAATTAGAATTGATCATTACAGTAAACTACCGATTATTGGCGGAATTCAGTGGCACAAGTGCAGTGGATGATAAAAATCATGGATAGATCGCAAAAATGCTACAATGAGGGACGATTAAGTAAAAATTGTCCTTCCTCGAAAACTTAAGCTTTATTGATGCATAATACTTTCTTCGAACAGTGAAAATATATACAGTACAGTAACAATGGTTTGTACACAGAACTTAACATCAATAAGGAACAAGTGTATTTACGATGAAGAAAGCACAATAAATTAAACAAAAACTACTGAGTTATTTTACAAATTTTCAACCCAAAAAAGAAAAAAAAACAGCCAGTATTTTCTTTTTACTACAAAAATGCATGTTCCTGATTGTTAAACGACTCGCGGATGATCCGCCCCGTGGATAATCGGGAGTTTACTGTATTGCAGTTTTAACTGCATTTGTATAGTTCACTCTCCTGAAATAAACTTCTTTAAAGAATGTCAAGGAGAATTTAAACTTCTTGAAAAAACAAACTCACAATATCTCTGCCTTCACTTATAGGTAGTTATCAAAATAATGGAAACACCTGAAAAAAAAAGTGACATTTTTGAATGCACTTTGTAGGTAATAAAGAATAAAATTAAATATCTGTTTTTTTTTTTTTTTTTTTTTTTTTATATATATAAATAGCAATGTACATATTCTGCTACTATTTGGTGGCTTAACAGAAGTTCTGGATTTTTTTCGAGCAAGACCTCTCAAATTTTTAAAGAGGCCAAATTGTTGGAGCGCGTCTAGCTGAAGCAAGTGTAACTGAAACATTTCAACTTTTTGGCGCATCTAAAAGTACAGTATCTAAAGTCATGACAGCATACACACAGCATGGTAAGACAAGCTCGGCAAAGCAAAATAGTGAGCGGAAAGAGAAACTCAGTGAAATTAACCGACAGGTATTGAAGTGGATTATAATGTCTAAAAAGCGAACAACAGCAGCAAAAGTGACCACAGAACTCAATCACTATATAGAGTCACCAGTGTGAGCGATTAAAGTTAGAAGGGCACTTTTATAGACAGAACATTTACGGCAGAGTAGCTATTCCCAAAATTTTTTTCCCAAGTGTTTCCATTATTTTGATAACCACCTGCATGTTATTAAAGTTGAGAACTAACTTTATAAATGCATCATATTGCAGTTTTCAAGCATGAAATTATTGCATTTAATCATTTAAGAACCCGATTTTAAATAAATGAAAATCTAATATCAGACATATTTGTGTATAAATAAATGCGCATATGTTTAAAACTGATATTTTATTCCATCTCAAATTATACAATCATGATTTCTCTTTATAATGTCTATGTGTCATAATATTTTTTTGAAGTGTGAGATTTATATACGTTTATATTATCTAGCCTCCAGGATTCTTTGTTATTTCCAGTTTCTCATTTAACTGTGGGGTAAGGTGGAACTTATTTTCTTGGAATGTGCTCTATTGAATGTGCACTGTTTTCTGCCACCTGTTGTGTAGAATCTTCGCCCTTCCAATGATCGTGCACGATTGTGTTCTTTTGCAATACTTTCTGGCTTCTTGTAAATGGATTGCAATTTTGTGCTTTGATGCTTGCATGATGTTCAATTGGTTCTTAATCACTGTGTTATTGTGTGCTTCTGCTTTCAACAAGCATAACTATTTTTTAGTTTTAAACGTTGGTATCATTTTTCATTCACAAATCATCAAGTCTTTCTAAATATTTTTGAGCTAAATGCTTTTGAAATAAAAAGCAAATTAGTAACATTGTGTGTTTTTTTTTTTTTTTTCAATTGAAATCTTGCTCTTTAAATGATGCTAAAAACATTTTCTAGCAAAAAAATTTAAAGTAAAGTTTTTAAAACTGATGAAATTTACAAAAGGTTTCAGTAAAATTCCAATAATTCATTTTATTTACACTTTGTAATCACACCATGAGTAAAATTTTTATGGGGGAACACCTCCACTCTGAACTAAAAATTACTTGTGCTTTATTTGTGCATAAAAAATCATTTTGTTCTAATTTATATTTTTGTGCATGTGTATGTATATTATTTTGCCTGAATTGAACAGCATGTTTAGTTGTGATGTTTTAGTTTATTTTTTTTTTTTTTTTGCATGAACTTTTTTCCCTTAGTAAGTAAGTAATGCACGTTTGTGTATTACTAGTTCTTGAATTTGCTTTCTTTTATCTTTTTGTTTTATCTTGTTCTTGACAGATATACTGTTATATTGCTTTTGCATTTTAAAGCATTGAATACATTTAAAAACTATATTGATATACCTTGTTTTATTTATTTGAATTTGAATACTTTCTGAATAAAAATAATTTAAAAATAATTTAAATGAAACAAAATCCTACTTATAATTTCATGGGCTGAATTAATTTATTATCATGTAAAAATTAATAGTCATCTTAATTTTACTTGATTTTATTCCTATGGAAGCAGTTTCAAAGGGAAAGGATGAATGTTTTTCGCCCTTTTAAATAAGAAGTAAATTAAACCAAAAAAAAAAAAAAAAAAAAAAAAATTGAAACAAAAAGGTTATTTTCATTTTTTTATCAATGCTGCATAAAAGGTCTGTTGATACTGTGTATTAAAATCAAAAACTTAAAAAAAAAAAAATCCTATCAGTTTTTTGAAAGCTTTTGGTTTAAAGGTATTGAACAGCACAGTTGAAAAGTAAAATAAATAATAAGAAATAAGTGGGAAAAAAATGCTTAGATTGTAAATGTCTTCTTTAAAGGATTTAGTTTGGGTGCAATATGAGCTCAACTTTTGCCCATTTCTTGCACTGTCCTTGTAACTCCAAAACACACTAAGCAGTTTTTATTGAAATTTTCTTTCAGCATTGTATTTGTTAATGTGCTTTGTCAGAACGAAGGTAACTTTTTACAATTAACGTCTTTTTTTAAATACACAAATAATCAGTTACATAAATGTGCCCAAGCCTTATTGAAATAAAAGTTAATTTGCGTACCATTTTCCTTTAAAATGTGCAGGAAAGTTAATCTTGTTCTTTTAAAAATAGTTTGAAATTTTGTTCATTCTTTTTTGTGTGTTTAAACATTCTCTTTCTTTATTTATTATTTGAAGGAAGATTATTTTTTAGCATCTGATAATACATGTGTTTCATTATGTTTTTATTTCTAGCAACCGGGTGATTGTTTCTGCAAAGTTGGTTTTGCTGGTATCAATTGTGACAGCTGTGATATTGGATACAGAAATTATCCCCGTTGTGAGCCATGCCCTTGTCACAGTGCTGGTACAGTTGGTGGAACTATATGTGATGGAGAATGCATATGCAAGGTGGCATGGTTTTCAAAATATTTGTTTGTGAATATGTTAATCTTTATAAATGTCAGAATAATAAGAATAAGTGCAAAGGCTCACAATATTTCCAAATATGTTTCACTATTAATATAGAAATGTAACTATTGCTGCTTTTTTGCTTGTAAATAGTGGAAATGCAATCCTTCCACCAGCTGTTATGAATTTGTAGACATTGTTATTTTTTATGTAAAATGCCAGATCTCATTGATTTTAAGAAGTGGAAAATTATTGATTTACCACCTGTGTATGCATTCAAAAGTACAAAAGTAAGAATGATTGTAAAATTAAAAAAAGAAGAAGAAAAAAGTAAAGCATAATAAATTTTTTTTGGGGGGGGCGGGACATTGGAAATAACAATTTATTCCTACGAATTTAGAAGTTATACCTGTACATCAATAATAAGTAAAAATGTGAAAATAGTAGTTAAAAATGTAAGAATTAGAAAATGTATAGCAAGCAGATACAACATTTTGCAAATGTGCTCAACAGAAAATTTGAGGGTTATCCTGTACAATTTACATAAATAGAGTACTTACATTAATGGTTAAAGTTTTTATCCTTAATTTTATCGCTCATTGAAAAGTTTTTAACATATCAAAATGATGTGAATAGGCAGTTCATAAATTACATAGCACTCTTAAATACAGGTTGTCTTCGTTAGCGTTATTTCAGGGGAAGGGAGACACTTTTGGGTAATAAATAATACCTTAAAAAAAAAAAAAACGGATTATGTTATCAAAGAGACATTTTATTTTAAAAGTAGATTCTGGTATCCCAAAGACGAGTACAGCCAAAGTGTCCATGAAATTCAGTGGATACCTGTAAGTTCCTGTGTAATTATAAGTTATATGGGGTCGGGTGTAGACAAGGGAGATAGAAGAGTCTTAACCCTTCACCCCCCGTAAGGCTCAAAACTATAAGTCCGAAAACACATGCAAGGAGCTAAAATTACGCTTTTGACCTTTAATTTCGAAAAATTTCATCTGACCCCCGGCCTTGTAAAATATTTCTTGCTACACCACTGTCTTTGGTGCATTAAAATTAAAAGAAGTTGACAAATGATAAATCTTCTGTGGCACAATTTCGTTGCGCCATCTGTTGTTTCTCCACAGTTTATTGGTTGTGTGTCTTAGGCCTTATGCAGCACCAATCTAGTTACAGTTTTGAAAATATAACCTGGGCACAATCAAGCCAAGATGATGCCCTGGTCTTAGTAAAATTTGATACCCCTCACACAAAAAAATCAGCACATTTTCAAAGTGGTAGTTTCCAAAAAACGGAAAAAAGAAAGTAATTTACTTTATTTTGGTGCCCCTAAAAATTTGGTGCCTAGGTCTATGAACCTGTAAGACTGTGCATTAATCAGGCCCTGGACATATCTTGCAGTCTTGAAGGGGAATTACACATGTACATTTTGCAGAGCCTGTTGAAAGAGAAAATGTATTGTGAACTGTGAAAAATGAAATATTTGCTGTAGTAACCACTGAATTTAACTCGTTCAGAACAGGAGCCAGCAGAAGATAGCACTCCCTCAGGACGGCAGCTGTTACACGTAGACTGTGTGTACAGGCCGGAGCAATTTCTCCCGCTAAGCCTAATATGCAATTTCAGAAAGTACGCATTACATAATAATGGATAAAATGTGCACTTTACATAGAAAGGAAACCATTTTTTAATATATGATAAAATATATCCTCATTTCAATCATAACAAAAGATTTTGATGAAAATAATTGATATTTAACAATAAAAATACAAAATGTGTTGTCTTTTACTATGATTATAAGTACGAAAATTAGCCAATGTATTTTGTACAAAACAGGAAAAATATTTACCCTTTAACATTATGAAATACTTGAAGAATATTGTAACAATTAATATTTTAAAGCCGCATGAAAAATTTCAAAGCCCGGATCAATGTGCATTGCGTGTTTTACACTCATACGTCTTTTATTTTGCTTCGAGCAAACTACACATCTCCCTCTAAGTTCTTTGCCTCCTTTTTCAGCGTATGATTTTGGAAAGTAACTACTGTATGAAGAACTCCAATAATTTATATTTGTTTTACTGTTGCCTGAAAAATCCATGGATGGATCAGTCATAAATTTAGATATTTCTTCCTCATAAAGATGACATGTTCATCATGGTCACACAAATGAATCTAAAAGGAAAACTCTTTGCTAGAATATCTCCCATGAAATCCCATTTTACAATGGAATCGAGACTAGAAACAACCACTTCAAAATGTGTACGTGTTTCCCTTTTCACTTGCTAGCACATGTTTATATTTTCTTTCACGAAGTCAAGTAAATCACAGACACTTGATGGACGCGATTCTGACATCAGAAATAGAAATACTAATGTTCAAGTCCAATCATTTTAACGGAACATGGATAAGTAACGCCATCTAATAGTAAACATTTCATTTCAAGAAACCAAAACGCAAACTAGCGTTGTTCAAAGGCTGCGTAGTATTCGCTGTAACGCAGGGAAGTGTCGTTCGTCCTAAACGAGTTAATGTGTTTAAAATGTTGCAACATATTTTTTTTCAAAAAAAAAAATTCTTGTAAACTAATATGAATTTTTTTGGTACTTTTTCAATGTATCAGGCGTGTCTTTTTGTCAAGTGAATAAAACCTAGTGTAATTCAGTTTGGGAAGAACTAAATCATTTGTAGTTTCTTTAACTTGTGCAGAAATTATATCAACAAGTGTGGTGTGTTTTCTACTGGAAATACTCTCTTTATTTCACCTTTGGTATGTATAGATTTACCACCAAGAGGAGAAACTACAAAACTCATCAAGTTCAGAGCTATCAAAGTGAAAAATATATTGCGTGGTTAAAAAAAAATTAAAAAGCCGTTTCAATTGAAGCAAATTTTATTGCAATACTAATGCACAATTACTTTACTTTGGTTTAGTAATTTTTTCAAAAATATGATGGAATTTTATGTACTAATGACTCATTGGCTCAAGATGACATATTGCATCCGCAATGCAAAAGAGCCATAACGTTTTTTTTTAAATGTGAAAGTGCCTGTAAATTCTGAATTAAGTGTGTTATTCTTCAAAAACTAAAGGAATTACTTTTAAGTTATTCACGATAATTTCAGTAACAGCTAGAATTGAAATTAATTTCATGAGTTCTAACGTTATTCAACCTCAAATTAATGTGAGTTATAATTAAAATTATTATTTTTTTAACACCTATTGTGAAGTACTTGTTGATTTTTATGTATGAGCCTCTTACTAAGGAGTGTGATTTGGCAGATATTTTACTTTTAATGTTTTTAATTTTATTTCTTTCATTCATAATGTAGACTCATGTTGAAGGTAACAGATGTGATCGATGTAAACAAGGTTTTTATCATTTGTCAGCTGGTAACCCTGACGGTTGTTCTCAGTGTTTTTGTTTTGGCATCACAGATGAATGTACAGAAGCTGATTGGGGTGTCAATATTGTAAGCTTATTTATTTATTATTTATTTTACTAATTGTGAAACACATTTACCCCATACTTCACTCTGATGATATAGCAGAATTAAGCAAATTGCTTTTATTCATCGCTTTTCCTAAAAACTTAGAGCACATAAATATAGATTTTATATTTTTGTAAAATTTTGTAATTTCATTATCTGCTGGATTGAATGCTTAATACCTAGACAAAGTAGTGCAAAATAACAAAAAAGATGAGGTATGGAGAGAGAATGTGCACTGTCAGCTTGAATACAAATGGATGCATGGTGGAGAAATGATCTATGAAACGGGGACAACTGAGACTATTTGGCTGCTTTGAGCTGTAGTCAACAAATGCATAATATGTTTAACAAATCTCTATCTGAAACACTCTGAATTATTTCAAAAGTTGTCTCCATGCATGACTATGATTTTTGTGCCAAGGGTAAAGGGGGGGGGGGACATTAACAGATTCTCACGACCATATTGCAAGCAATGATGATCTTTTTGTATGCTTGATTATTTTCTATCAATCATTTCAGAAACAAATGCAAAATACTTAAGTATCTTGTCATTTATTTATAAAGATCAAGAAGTACATCATAAGTTCTTCGAAAAGAAGATCCATTTATTATTCCAACGTATGCATAAATGTTATGCTTAGCTTTTCAAAATTTGATAGTTTGTGTGTGTGTGTGTTTTCTTGTAGTCAACAAAGGTAAAATCTGGGAATTATGTACTTTTGCGTGATTGAGACAACAAATGGTCGATGTGCTCTCCCCTCCCTGCAAATCTCTAGAAATGATAACTTCTAAGACTTCAGTTTTAGGATTTTTAGTTCTGTTAAGGGGAGCCATAACTCCAATACCCCATCCCTCTATGGCAATATTTTGTGTAGACCTATGCAAATGTGTTTCCATTTCGTAGACGGCATTTGTTCACCTTCTAAAGCGAAGTGATAGCATGCAATAAGTTCCCATTCCTACCTTTTGCACTAATTAAAATATACCTTTAAGTAATAGTAATGCCCTATATTTTATATCACTGATGCCCAAGCTTTTTCTACCTGAGAACCACACCTTATTCTAAGATAATTCTCATGGGCCAGAGCACATATAAAATTAAAATATATTTAAATCTTTTCTATAGGAAAATGTAGAAAAGTAAAGATTGTGTGGGAAAATGCAGAAAACTAAAGAACATTACAAACTAAAAACTTTTTATCATGACTACATGCTTATTTTATGTGTATGAAATATCAATCCGAGTTTTAGAAATCAAGTTGAAGTCCAACTATTTGACTTCAAATTTGCAACAGTAATTCATAATAGCATATAAAGGCTATGTATTGTTTTGGGAGCTTCAAAAATATATTTTGCGATTAATAACATTGAACATAACAACAGGCCACATTGATAAACTTTGTGGGCCACGTCTGGCCTGCAAGAGATCGCTTTGTGTTTGTGTATATTGTGTTATTATTTTTTACACTTTACAAACATGAGTGCAATAGAACCTCGTTTAACTGGACTAACTAGGACCAAAGGCGATTCAGATAAGCAAAAATCCTGATAATCTCCTGATGTTGTTGGTAATAGGAATAAGCAAATCCTTGAATACGCAGACTTGCCATTTATTATAACAGAAAACCATGTGTTTTGTAACAAAATTACATAGAATTGCATATAAGATATGAAATAAATAAATAAATAAAAATATTGCATTATTTCTTAACAAAGAGTTAGTCTTTTGTGTTCTGTTTCAAAAAGGTCTGCCATCTAGATGAAGCATGGTCACACTAACGCCTTATCATTAGTAGATCAAAATAAAAAGTAAAAGTTCAGTGTATTTGTGTTTTGAATCAGAATTTAAAATTATCTATCTGAGCATAAATTTATTTTTAAAGGATGT
The DNA here is from genome assembly GCF_026930045.1 of Uloborus diversus. NCBI lineage: Eukaryota > Metazoa > Arthropoda > Arachnida > Araneae > Uloboridae > Uloborus > Uloborus diversus. The sequence goes on from NC_072737.1 coordinate 150,889,952, forward strand.
AAATTTGATCTGGATAAATGATTATTTTAGTTTTAAATTGAGTAGTGAATTTCTAATGTGAGGACAATTCTCTTGATCAAAATCAAGGCATTTGACTTAAATAAATGAAGGAAGATAGTTTCAGCCACTTTATTGCTTGTAACAATAGCTGATTTATCTTTTAAATACATTTTTATTAATTTTTAAATTTTTTTATTGCAACATGACAATTTTTTTTAGGTACAAAATATTGAAGATTGGAGAGTTACTGATTTGAAAGGAAGTCGTGTCGTGAAACCAACTCCTGAAAATGGAAATGTTGTGATTGCTAATGATGAAGTGTCGAACTTTAATACCTACTACTGGTTAGCTCCACCTGATTACTTGGGCAAAAAAGTAAGTTTAAACAGAAGCGAGCAATTTATTATTTTGTTTTCTGAATGTTAATGCAGTATAGGCTGCATTAACATCAATGCTGCATTAATGTTTTGAAATAGAAAAGGAGTTTTGAAAAAATAAATAAATAAAAACATTAAAAAAGATGACTTTTCTTTTTTTAAACGTTATATTCAAGCTTTTTCGGTTGTCTTAATTAATTTTAATTAAAATATTTTAGTAGTTTTATCTGCATCAAAAAAAAATTAAAATTGTATTTATAAGCCTGCTATCCAATATTTTTGCGTTTATTTCATATTGTTAAAGAAAACAAATGCACATTTTACCACATTTATTTGTGTATAGCTCAATTTTCTTCTGATATTTAAATATTCATGTATGAGAAAATTGGCTATTTTTTTTTCTTCAAATGAGAGCATTTCTTCAAATACCTGTGAAGGAAGTTAATACATTAATATTTTCATGGAAAAGGATTGCCGTTTTTGGAACAACCAGCCTATCATATTTGCTATAAACTCTTTATTACAATTATAATGTTTGCATATTAAATTATTGCACTATGTAGAATGGTAGTTTCTTAGCTTTGAAAAAAAAAAAGTAGTATTCCTAATTGTTAAAAAACTGGCCTTACTTTTCTGTTGCAGTCTGAATGCTGATAAAAAGTCCTGCATTTTTTGTAAGCGATTTCCAAGATTTTTTCTGAATGGAAATGAAAGTAATTTTGCTCTAAATATTAATATAAAAAAAAAATACATGTAGAAACCCTTATTAGTAATGAAAAACTAGTGAGATATGGATGCCTCAGATGCCAAATCGATTAGCTCCACTTTTTTAAAAAATCATCATTTCTGCTTTAATAGTGCTTAATCAATGCTTAGCATGTGAATTTATATTAAAGTTTTGGTTCAGCACATTTCTGACCATGTGATGGCAGATAATGTAACACGAGGTCCTATTTTCTCCTATAGATAACACCATCTTCCTCATCACGTTTCTCTACTTTTTGTTTTATCGAGTTAATCGATTTGGCAAGTGAGGCATCTATATATAGCTTACACTTTTGCTATAGCCAGCATTTCTTATATACAATAAATAGTGCAGAAAATTTTACAACCACATATTTGCATAATTTAATTTGTGCACATAAGTAGTTATATGGACATTGAACAAACACTAGTTCCATTAAAAAGTTTTTTTTTTGTTTCTATTTTCCTTTTTAAGATCTCTCTCTATTATCTATTCTTTTCCTTTTTTAATATGCAGCTCTATTCATATGGTTCTGATTTGAAGTTTACATTGAGTTACGTTGTTGCTAGAGGAGATACTTCTGGAACTTATACTGAAAATGAAGATGTTGTTCTTGAGGTAAGAAAAGTTTTCTTTGCATGATTTACAATTTATAACAGTTCAGCTCAGGGGCGGATCTAGAGGGGGGCCATGGGGGCCATGGCCCCTCCCAAAGCCTTGTGATTGTAGGAATTTTTTTTTAACAAAAAAAAATATTATGAGAAGGTAACAAAATTTAGCACATGTGTTTTACGGAAAAAGAAGTGTAGGCCTTAATTGGGAGATAAATTATATCTCTATATTCAAAACAAAACTTTTATTTCCAAAATTTTTCTCCATCTTTTACATCATTTCTCGATTCAAACTACAGACACTTGGACGATCTCTAAATGCTGCTGTTCTCAGAGTATACCTATTGTTCACAAGAACAAAGAGAGCCTAAATTTTCGTTTTTATGGCTTTAATTTCGAAACTAGGGGGAGAACTCCCCTTTCCTATGCCCTTTCACAAATGCAACAAAAAATTGCATTTTAAGTCTTTTATTTGGAAAAAAATGTCAACGGAAACTAGCTTATTCAGCCCTTATCACTTAACTTTCTTAAAAGCAACTTAAATGATTTTTTTTGGGACTTCAATTAGAAACGATTTTTAATAGGATCCCCTCCCTCCCTAGTTTATATCGTGATGATAGCTTAAAAAGAAGGTTTTTGGAAGAGCTCACGAATTTTCCACCCCTTTCTAAAATATGTATACATATAGTTAAAAATGGAATTTTTAGAGCCTCAAAGGCAAAATATTTCCAGGAAGGAAGGATTCTAAGAACCTTCACACTTCCTTTAATGTAAGCTAACATTACCTAAAGGTGCATTTTTAGGCTTGACAGCTGAAGAGCAAGAAGAGCACACCTCCTCTTCTAACTTCTTAACGTATAATGACAGAATATTTTGGTTTCTAAGCTTTATTTTCAAAAAGTATTTTGGGGCCAACGCCCGAAACCTGACCTTTCTCCGTACATCATCAAAAATAAACAAAATGCGTTTTTAGTTTCATAATTTTCAAAAATTACTCGGAAATTTAAATTTTGAAACATTTTCGAGGGAGATTCCTAAATCCACCCCTCACCTAATGTCTCCATACCCCGAAAATCGAGTTTTTAAAACTTCATTTTAATAAAATTTCTGGGGAGTTCGGAGTTTGTTCAAAACTTTCGGATGGCCCCTCCCAAAACAATCGGCTGGATCCGCCACTGGTTCAGCTGGCTTTTTGCTTTGTGTGACAAAGATCAACTTTTTCACCCTTTTACCCTGCCTACATTTTTAACTGTTTAAAATTGTCATTTAGAATTAAAAGATAAATTTATTGCTTTCCACTTATACATATTTAATGTGCATTTCATTATAATAATACGATAAATTCGTTAAATTAGTTTTCTTTGCAATAGGGCAATTTAATTCAATTTTAATAGACCTATCGGTTTTGCATTAAACACTATAAGGACGTAAGGACCCTGAATATGTTAGTACCTTATTTAGGAACGGTTCTTGATGAGTAATGGACATTTCTCTCATAAGAAACTTCCGTTTCCTAGTCAAAAATATTATATAAATGTATGCAATATACCAACAGCTCAGTTATCACATCCAGAGACTGCAATTCTGTCCTTGTGGACATCAATCAGGAAGAGTAAATAACCAATCTGGCAATGTGGAATCAGATGCCATCTCATTGAAGCAGAGAGTGCCGTCAAACTTTTCACTTTTCACTTCAGGGTCCCTGTACAAACCACTATTTGTGGCTTAACCAGTTGGATGGGAACCTAAAGACAGCTCTGATTTTTTGATCCTGACCAGAAACCGAGCTATTCCTGTTTCAGCACCCCCAGAGGTATTGTTTCACTTGGAAGAATTTGTGACCATGAGCATATTTAACATCCCCCAGTCACCATTAATGAAGATGGTGGATCTTCAACCAGCTAGGATCAAACCCGAGACCCTCTGGTCACTAGTATGATTCCTTTCCGATCATACCACCATAGCCCATGTAACGACAAACTGGTTGCTAAAGTAAATTTAGCACACCAGCGAGAGTCTACAGCCATGATTCAGTTATTCTCATACATTTAAGGCAAGGCTTGGGTAATACTAAATCTGGAAATCTTAAAAATTTAATTGCATTAAATAGAAGTAGAGTCTATGTTGTTTAGAAAAGTCATCTAGTGAAACAAGGATCTAAGATGTTATAAGTCTGTATAGTGTGTTTTGTGCCACAACTGATAAGTCTGTTACTATGAAATAACTCAAAGGTGAATGAAAAAATATATACTTTTGTTTATTTTCGACAATCACTTTTATAGATTCAGTAAACAACAGTTTTGAAACCTGAAAAGTATAACGTGCTGCAATATTCTTATTTTAGGGAAATGGACAGCAAATAGGATATAATTGGGGGAAAAGAACAGAATTTGATGAAGTTGCTATTTCTGTACCTCTGAGGGAACAAGGATGGTTCCTCTTGACACCTCGTGATGATGGAACCAATTCAGTCAGCAGAGAAGACTTCACATTGATACTGAACAATTTGACTAAACTTTTAATCCGTGCTAAATTTCACACAGATCAAATTGTAGGAAGGTAAGATTAAATGTATGTATTATCTAGTATGTATAGGATACATGGTAATGCTTACTTTATCTTTGTTGCTTTAATTTATGTTATTCATTTTCCAACTTGCAAATTCTTAAAAACATTTAAATTCGGCTGCAACACTGCTTGATAATGGAGAAATAAGCTGGGACCAAGTGGAAGAAGGAGTTCCCAGCTCAATGCCCAAATTTTGGGTGAAAATAGGCACTTTACTTTAAAAATCAGATTAGTCTGTTAAACTCACATATACATAGCTTGTTTTGTTATAATTTCATCATTGTACTACAGTCGAGTCCCGACTTACACGAGGGGTGCGTTCCAAGACTCCTCACGTAAGTCGAAATTTTGCGTTGTAGAAAAATGTACGTATTCAATTTTTTTGTAGTATGAGCTGTGGTAAAATTTTGCCTGTTTACAATAAAACATAAATATCAAAAGCATAAATTATATAACTTGTAAAAATAATAATAGTTGAAACAAAGTGTTAAGCCTAGAGTGCCTTTGGGCTTTGTGAAAGAAATTAAAAAATGATTTAGGTTTAATATTTATGTCTTGCAATCGTGCGATATGAAATTATTCCAATTTTTAAAACTTCTGCTACAGATTTGATGTCCCCATTTTGTTTTGCTCTAGGATCATGCCTTAATCTGTCCTTGACTCTAAGTATGTTGCTGAGAAAGTGATGCATTATAATTGTTATAACTGTTTCTCATAATCTATTAAGCAGTTTTTATTGGTTGAAAGTTTCTTTTCAACATTTTGTCTGTTTTTAGCCCTGTTTTACTATTACATAATTTTATAGTTTCATTTTTTTAAAGCTATGTTTGCCATAATATTTCTTAAAATTTTCTGAAAATGTAAATTTTAAATTTTGTGCAATGCTTTAGGCTCCATAATGTTGGCATGGAACTTGCAGCAAGTGAATCCAAAAGCATACGAAAATTGGGATCTGTTGAGAAATGTGTTTGCCCATTAGGCTATACTGGCTTATCTTGTGAGGTAAGTTTTTTTTAAATGTTTTCAATATACTAACACTAAAAGATGTAAACTGCTTTTTAAAAAATGCTACCATTCATCTTTTTATGTCGAGCAAATTCATTTAAAGCAAAACTTGATTCTAATTAACAAATGCACTTTATTTACTTAAGTACCAAGAACTCAGGTATCAAGAAGGTATCCCTTAAGAAATCCTTCTTAATACCTGTATTGATTTGCTAAACACGTTGCTCATAAAAAGCAAAAATTAACAGGAGTAGTATATACCCTCTAGTATATACTGTTATGTCTCAGAGTCGAGTATCTCCCATCGTGATGTTAAAAATCCCCGCTTAATTGAATATTTTCCTTGGATAATCAAGTAATATTGATCAGTTCTCATAAAAATATTTTTGCTGAGAAATTTTTTTAAATAAATTAGAAATTAATTAAGTAAGACCAGTTATTGAAGTAAGAATATAAAGTAATAGTTTTCGTCGACAACAGGCGAGAAGACTCTTATTCCATCAAAACATTTCCACTATTCTATCACATTTATTTTGTCTTATAAGCAATTTTAAAAAACAATAAAAAGCACAGGGGACAAACAAATTAAATAACACAATGAAATATGCACGTTTCAGACGATAATAAATTAATGAATATTAAATGTAAAACAGGTTAGATTAGGAGGGGGAAAAGGAAGCCACAAAATGTATTCCCAAAAGACCTTGAGCAAGAAATTCACTATATTATGTATTTTTTCAAAAAATAATGTACAGTGAAACCTGTGTAAGTTGACCACTTGTGGTGCACTACTTTAGTGGTTAACTTAAACAAGTGGTCAACTTACAAAGGTTGATTCATATGATAAGGGCTTCCCTGCCTGAAAAAAGTGGTCAACTTAGACAGGTGGTCAGCTTGCAGTGGTGGTCAACTTCACAGGTTTTACTCTACTGAAAAAAGTGCCCAAACAAAGATTTTATAACTCAGGTTGTAAGTTACGTTTTATAATTTTCATACGTTAAACTATTTTGATGTTTTTTAAAACTAATTTTAAAATCTCTAAACTTTGCACTTTTAGCTATGTGCTCCAGGATATCGATCCTTAACTGGCCCCAAAATAGGACACGTTTGTGAACGATGTGATTGTTACAATCATGCTGAATCATGTGATAATCCTGATGGAAGGTGTGAAGTAAGTTCCTTTTCCCTTTTCTGTTGTTTCACATTGCCCTGCTAAAGAATATTTGTTTTCATTGTTTTCTGGATTTATCATATTTCAGGCAATCTCATTTTTAATTATGTTTCTTTGTTATATTCATTTCTTGAAGTGTAACAGTCATGAGAAATGGATTCATTGTAAGCATTAAAGGAAAAAAATCATAGAAATCAATTAAAAATTTAAAGCAGTTATATTGTTCAGGTTTTGAAGATTTTAGCTGGAGCTATGGTAGAAAAAAATTGTCTTTGCATGCTTTAATCACGATACTCTACTTATTTTTTATCATCCCTAATTACAAGATTAACTATCACCTCTATCTATTTGAGTTTCTGTTTGAAAGCTTTTATTTTTTCATTAATGTTTAGAAATGTCTGCATCATACCACTGGTCTGAAGTGTGATCGTTGTGTCCGTGGTTATTATGGTACTGCTACAATCGGCACTCCTGATGACTGCAAACCATGCGCCTGTCCTCTAGAGTCTCCAGAAAATAATTTCTCCCCTTCTTGCACAGCCATAACAACAGCTGCTGGCGAAAGTGACTATATTTGTGACCAGTGTCCTGAGGGCTATGAAGGCAATAAGTGTGAAAGGTATACAGAATGTGTTTGCAAATCAGCCCGTCCAAGGACGGGTAAGCTGCACTTTCTTCTAATTGCTTATATTTATCAACTAACTTGGTTTTCGGGTTATCTTTCCTTTATGGACTGGCACACTATCAAAATGACTCACATCATGCTTCTGTCAGTTTTCTTGGCTTAACATGTAATACAGTATTACTGTTAAAAATTAAAAAAAAGTTTGAATTTTGAGATCTTGAATTTAAATTATGTTTTGCGCAATCACAAGTTGCGATAGAACCATACTTGTTGGGTTTCTTCTTTCTATCGATGACTTTTATCACAACCATAATTTGAATTCAAGACGTCAAAATTCAAATGAATGCCAGGGGCTGGATGGCAGATACTGTTTTTGAGTAAAAAAGATTGTATAAAGCCGAGAAGATGGTTTAAAAATAATTAGATCCTGAGGCACATGGATGCCTGAATTATAGGCATAGAAAAAAATTTCTCTTATAAATAATTCAATTCCAATGCACAGTGACACCTGCATTATAAACATTAAAAAAATTAAGTCAACATTCAACGGTCAAGTAAAAACTAGTAACAATTTGTGATTGTTGAAAAAAAAAAAAAAAAACATAGTTAAGTTTTTCTTAGCAAACTTAAAAAAACAAAATTATCAGTCTCCACCAGCGTAAAGATGATTAAATGAAAGAAAAATGTCAATAAAAAAAATTACCTGTTGATCCCTCCAATGGCCTTAAAATGCACAATACTGCCATGCTAAGTGCAAAAGTGGTATCTGTAGCTGAGTTCAAAATGAGAAACTCCTGTTTAAAGTTGTGTGTCTCCATGTATTTGATTACGATGAAACTTTTTCAGAATTTTTTAAAAAATATTTCCCATTGAGAAATGACCATAAAACATTATACAGTTGGCTCTCTGTTTAAGGACGCTCTGTTTAATGACTTTCTCTATTTAACGACAGCTTTTCCTGGTCTCAGATGGTCTACTATAGTGTTAAAAGCATTCTATTTAATGACACTTTCTACTTAAGAACGATTTTTTCTGGTCCCTTAAAAGTCGTTAAAGAGAGAGCCAACTATTTAGGTAAAGTATGTGACAAAGAACCACCTGATGACAGTAACTCATTTTGACAAAAAGTGCAGATACGACTTTTGTGCTCAGCACGGCAGAGTAGGTAAAAAGTAATTGGTAAAATCTTTTCTATCAGAGTAAATAAAAGTGGACACTATTTCAGAAAACTGGATGGCTAGAATCAACCCTGCTGTACAAATATTGGTTAAATGAATGTCCTGCATAATGTATCTACGTTTTCAGTGCACCAAAACCCTTGTAATTTGTCACTTTGATCCCAGATAAAGGAATATCCCACTAGTTAGAATAATTTTTTTTATGGCAAATTGGCTTTTCTATTAAGGGGGTTTGACTGCAGGGTCATTCCATGTCAGTTCAACCACACCCCAACACCCACCATCTCAGATTTCAATGAAACTTTGTATACTTCTATGTTTCATAGTCCTATGTAACCTCCTAAAGTATTTCTTCTCTATTTAAAATTGTTTTTATTTTATGACCCTTCAAAGTTTTGAGATTTTGCGTTAGTTGTCATTCACAGTTCTCTCAGAATGAAACTGCAGCTGTTTGTAAAAAAAATTATTTCTCAACAACTAAAGGTAAAAAGTTTTTGAAAATTTTCACATTATACATTAAGATTTCAAGCATTTTAGAAAAAAATATATCAAAGATCTGAATTTATATTCAGCAATTGAAAAAAATTAACAAACTGAAAATTTTAAAAAAATTTTCAATAAAAAAATGATTTTCAAAATTTTAATTTTTTGGCATGAAGGTCTAAATTAAAATAATTTATATATTTTTTTAAATGATCAGTAACATGTGTGCTAACATATAAAATGGGAATCTTTAGGGGACTTTGAGGGATTCTGCCCCCTTGCCCCCCTTATTTTGATAAAAGAAAAAAAAATCGATCACAATCTTACAAACTTAGCTAATTACTAATAGCATCAAAAAAAATTTGAATAATGACATTACATTGGTGTTTGAACCCAAATTTAAACATTTTAATATTCAAGATTTTTTTTAATTGAAAGTAGTTAATTAAATTAATTAATAATAAACAATAAAAACAGGTTATCGTGAAATTCGAAATTTTTCTTACAACAATTTATGCATACTAAAAATTATTGTTTAGTATGCATTAAGACAACATAGAAATTAAAAGAGAAATCATCTAATTCTAATTTATAACTAGGCAATTAATACAAAGTATCACAAATCCTATAAATACCCAGCTCATAGTTCTTAAATTCCTTCTACCTTATGTCTGTTTTCCTACTAAGAAGATTAGAAAATATGTATGTCATTCTAATTATTGTGTTGTGTGTAATCAGATCTAGGCCAAATATAAGTAAAAATTTGATATCTGTCCAGTAATGATTTCTCTAACCAACTGGGCAAAGAACAGAGTAAAAGACAAATTCGAAGCTAGACACTTCTAGTTCGCAGAGCTTTTAACTTGTTTCATTAATCTAATGCAATCATCAAACTGAAACATGGATTTGTTTTCTGCGTATCAAACAGATTAGCCCAGAAAGTTCAATTTCCCGTGCCCCCTCCAAAAGATTTTTCTGTATCCGCCCCTGAATTGCGGTATGTTGTTTAAAGCCACTTTTTATTTTATACAAATGATTTATAAACATTCTACTCTAAATATTCCTGTTTAAATACAGTGAAACTTCAGTAACTGGACACACTGATAACCCCTGTAACTGGACATTTATTTTTCTTAGGGTTGGCCCAATGCCAAATTCAATGACTGAAAATCTATCTAGCTTGACACACATTTGCGAGAACCCCCTATCAGTCCACACCCAATTGCTATTCTAGTTCAATTTTTGTTACCAACATTCTTTCATATTAACTTTTTCTCAGAGTTTTAGGAAATCTCTTTTAGAGAATTCTATCTTTTATCCAGGGGAGTAAGCAACCACTCTGTGCTGTTAGTGCAATTCTAAAAGGATAGGATAAAATATACCAAACTGTAGAGAAAGAAGGCACCATTATACCTGTATTCTAAATAAGTGTGAGCAGGACTTTTTATCTTTAACAGACATGACTAACAAGAAGCTTTTATCTCTTTTCAACAATTATGTATTTATGCTTCACAATATATTCAAATATATTATTGATTTTCCTATATACTTTTCAAAGAAAGAAAACGAAAAGAATAGAAAATTCCTTTACTGGAATTAGTTTTCATAATGTGAATATTAAGCATCAGTAAGTAAGTTGTACACACAGAAACTCTTTAGGAATTAAAACTTTAGAACCCCAGTAAGTTGACGTCCACTTAAGTCGAAATTTTTTTCATGTTTCCTTGGTTTGTTGAGTTATGGAGGTTCCGTTGTAGTTTGAATTAGCACATTTTATATTAATTTCTTTTCTCTATTCTATTTATTGCACTTAATTGCATTGCACTAGTGTACACTCCCAAAAGCAGTTGAGGAAAAGATGCAAGTTATGTTGGGGGGGGGGGGGGATCCGGACAAATATTGTTTTTTTCCCTTGCAAATACTAATTTAGTTTCTTATTCTCATTAAAAAATATACAAAAAATCCATTGAATATGAGAGATGCAATTTATTTCCTCATTTGCTATGAAGGGAGGGGGGAAGGTAATTTACTTTATTTAGAACATATTATTACTAAGCAATCAAGCTATTAACTTTTAAGGGGTGTTAACTATTTTCAAGAAATGAAAAGGATGAATTTGTTGCTGTACAGCGGTAACACTAAAATGAAAAACAGTTCCACTATACTTAAAATACACCGCCAGCTCAGTTATTCCATCCGAGGACTGCAGTTTCGTGCTTTTTAGCACTCATCAGCCCGGAATAGGAATCACATGAGCTGGAGGCGAAAAATCTCTTAAGGGAGCCAAGAGAGCCAACACAAACTGGTAGCTAATACAGAATTAGCAAGCCAGGAGAATTAGGGCGGTAACTTACTACAAAATACAGTTCCACTATAGCAATTTTTCTCAAACATAAGGGTTTAGGTGGAAGGGGGGGGGGGGGGGATCCTGAAAGTGCTAAAAACTGCATGATTATAAATTGGTGTTAAGAGTTAATTTTTGTTTTTCGTTGTCTTAACTAAAATGCAGTAATCTGTATGCAGATATTATTGTCTGTAACTTTTAAATTTCATGATATCTTATTTTCAGAATGTCTATATTTTAAACAATTTTTAACTATTTCAAATTTAAAAAAAAGCTTAAATATTAAATTTATATGTCTGACTTCAATATTAAACACACTTTATATATATACTAGCAAAAATACCCGGCGTTGCCTGGGTCAGTAATAATTATTAGAAAAAATCGTTACTTGCTTTTGTTTTCTGTTTTAAGTGAAAGAATTTAAAACACATCTTTTTTGACGTGATTAAAAATCGAGTTTCTTCCTTACCCATAAAACTAAAAATAGCAATAAGTATAAAAGAACAAAGTAGTATTGATTTAGAACCGAAAGCACTATATTTAAGCATATACAAATTTAAAAAACATGAAATTAATCTTCTCATGTTTAAAAAGATTAATCTGTTGATACTTTTTTTTTTAACATGGAGTCTAAAACCTTCTCTGTATGGCTAATGAAGTACGAAGTGATTAAAAAAAAAGTAGCTGCGCTCCTAATCCCCTTATACTTGCTTTAGTTATTTCGGGAAATTTCAATCATTGTGGCTCTTGGTGCGATTTTACCGAATTTGCAAAAGTCGTTTCGGGGTACCTTCGATGATGCTCCCCCCATTCTTTCCTTACTTTGTAAAACGATATGATATTAATTTTCGTTACAGAGATATCGTCGCCAGATGCTGAGATATTTTTGGTCACCATAAAATGGCGCTAAACAGTTTCATCCGAAATGTTACCAAAATAAGTAATAAAATTTGGTGATTGTTTGAAATTGTGCAAAAAGGAAAATTAATGGAAGTTTTTGTGCTGTTTATGGATTTGCCTAATTTAGTTGCTGCGATTATTTAACACAGTAAAAAAAAGTCTTTTGAAAATTCTTTGATTGGCGGTATTTTGTTCACATGGTGAAAGCTGAGAAACATTATGACGTAGTCTTCGGCTTCAAAAACAGCGACGTTAGAAAAAACTGCCAAATGCATCAGCTACGAAAAACTTTCTGTAAAAATTTTTGGCGATCTGCTGGTTGATTGGATAATGAGTAAGCGTTCAATCAGCATAAATAATAATAAAAACCATTAATTACATTAAAGTTCCGTTTAAATGGAAAATGATCAGCCAAATCATGTATTATTTTGCCAATCTTGTGCAAAAAATCTTACTTTCAAGATTTGACTTGAGAAAAGCCTTGAACAGTCACGAAAAGCAAAGATAGTCAACAATACAACAATTGCCGCTATCGACAGGGAGTTGAGATGATACACTAAATACTGTATTGAGTTGAGGAAATCCTTCGAACATGGAACTAAAAAGCTCATAACTCGTTTTTTATTCTACTTAGAAATTTCGAACAGGTGCCATCTTCAGCAGAAAAATCAGAGCTTTCAATGGACATATAATGTAAATATGTGCAAGCATTTTTTTCATCCCCTTTATTAGAGAATTCATACGCAAAATTGTGCTTTATTGCCCCCCTAAGGGGGTTTTGCCCCCCATAATGGGACGAAAACTACCCTAGTGTGTTATTCTGATGCATAAGCTATATTATTGTAAAGTTTCATCAAAATCCGTTCAGTAGTTTTTGCGTGAAAGAGTAACAAACATCCATACATCCATACATCCATACAGACAAAACTTTCGCATATATAATATTAGTAAGATTTTTTAAAAAATAATTGTTGGGAACTCTGTTTTCAAAGACATAGAAGAGCTTTCTCTCTGATGCTTTCATTTTTTCTGAAGAGGGGGGGGGGGGGCAGAATTCCTAAAAGGACCCATAACTTTTTTCATAGGGGAAGTTAGGACTCATACTCTTGATCATTTTTCATTGTTAAACATGATTTTTTAAAACTGACCCTGATGTTAAAAATTTGACAATGCTTTTTTCACCAAAAAAAAAAAAAAAATCAAAATTTTTCTTTTTCAAATTTTTTAAAAATTCTTAGTATAAACCAAGATTATTATAATATTTTTAATAAAAATATTCAAAATCTTAGCATTTTTTATGAAAATTTCCAAAAAAGGTAAGTTTATTAGTTGCTAAGAAACAATTTTTTTCCCATTAAACAACAGTTCAAGTTTAAATGTCTTAAAAATGACAAAAAATGCAAAATCAAAAAATTTGATAAGTCTATAATATCAAAATACATTGAGATTGAAAGAAAAAAAAAACTAAGGGGTTGCTTTTTACAACAAAATAAGGAAGTATACCAAGTTTCATCAAAATCTGAGGTGGTACATGTTAAAATCCCATTTTTACAGTAGATTTGGGGTGGAACTACCCCATATTTTAAGTTATTTCAAATGAAAAAGAAGCTTAGATTTTTTTTTACATTTGAGTCCAATGTTCAACACACTGTATATTTGAATTTTTGTCGTAATTGCTGACAATTCTGTTTTTAAGAATATGGAAGAGATTGTCTGTATGATGTTTCCTGGTTTTTTTTTTCAGAATGGGGGGGGGGGGGGGCAGAATCCCTCAAAGTCCCCTAATGTTTTTTATTGGATAAGTTAGAATACATATTCATGATCATTTTTTAAAAAAATTATGATTTTTTAAAGCTGACCCTCTTGTTGAAATTCAGAATTATGTCAGCACCTTTTTTTGACAAAAAAAATTTAAAATTTTCACTTTTCTAATTTTTTAAAAATTTCTTATGTAAACTAAAACTATTAAGATATTTTTTATCAACATGTTCAAAAGTCTTTACATTTTATGCAAAAATTTTCAGAAAGATTATAGCATTACTTACCAAGAAACATTTTTTTTAATAAACAACATCTTCTCAGTTTGAGTGTCTCAAAAATTATAAAAAATGCAAAATCGCCGAATTTCAAAAGGCTATAAAATCAAAACGAATTGATATTGAAAGAAAAAAAATTAGGGGGTTGCTTATAACCATAAAGGGATGAAGATATACCAAGTTTTATCAAATTCCGAGACGGTGGGTGTTAAAATCCCCATTTTTGTGGTTGATTTGACGTGGAATGACCCTGCACTAACCAAGTTGTAAACTACCAGGCCTCTCGAGACTAAAGAATTTTTCCAGCTCTGCTCTTTAATTAACAATCAAACCAGCTTGTCTCAAAACATCAAATCAACATAAATCCTTACCTCAAAGTGTGTTTATTTTCGAAGAAGCAAAATATTTGAATTTATTTCAGTATTGGGAATTAATCGAATCCAAACCTTTACGAATCAAATCCAAACCTCTTGACTTGCATGTTGAAATGTAACTCAAAGACTTGGAACTATTAATTTCGGTTTTGAAGCAGAAAGGCAAAGAGGGTATTTCCTTTCATAGCAAAGACTCAAGTCATCTTCGTATACATTCTTAGTGATGTCAATAGCATCAATAATATTTACTAAATCTGTATATCTTCCATTATAATAACGAGTTGAAGACTGTGAGTACATAAATTAATTTTATACAGCGTAATGTAGTTTCTTATTTAATTTAAAGAGAAAGAAATATGTATAAAATGACAATTTGTTCAAGCATTGAAAGTGCTGTAAGCATATTAGATTATGCATGCAAAATTTATTTTTATAATTTAAGGAAAATTAATAAAACTAAAGAAGAACGAAGTATATTTGTTGCTGCTTAAACTCTTTGTTAATCTTCATTTGATTAACATATAACTAAAAAAGAATTAAATTTTCTGACAAGTTATTCTTGATGACATTCATAAAATATTCATTTTCAACTATTACTTTTTAACTAAAAAAGTTAACACTTCAAAAAAATTGTTCTCATTTTCTCCCCTATCTTAAAAAATTCATAACATAATTTTTTTAATAAAAGATATGAACAAAAAATACTATTAATGCCTCCTATTTTATTGAAAATGTACTTAAAATATATGTAAGCCACATTTAAAATAAGTTTATTCTAACTCTATTTTAAACATACGAATAACATATATTACTTGCATATATGTTATTTTTATTTCTGTGTTAATGAAATACTAATAATTTTAATTATTTATGTGGTAGCTTTTGGAACAGCTGTTAATTTTTGTTTCAAATAATTTTTATATCTAAAATATTAAAAATTAGTATTATTTTCTTATGAATAGTTTCAATAACTTCTTATTAAGTAGGCTTGCCAGATGTCCCGGTTTTCAGACACAATCCCGGTGTCCTGGCCGGTTTACCTCACGTCCCGGAAAAAAGATAAAGTTGATTACAAATGACCAAAAAGGCTTAAAAATAATTAATTATGAACTATAAATTAGGATAATTACTATATCATTTGTGTAATTGAGTTGTAAAATTAATACCGGATTAGCTTGTGGGGATTTTTACAAGATCAAAACCAAAAGAGACTGAAAAGCACTATAAAATGAAAAGAATAACTAAATAGCGTTCAAATTTTTATATACTCCTCATTCAAAGTATTTTTTCTAACTAAAATAAATTGTACATATCTACATTTAAGAAGTGAAATGTTCAAATTTTATCTGCTGATGCCATGTTTTATTACTACTGTTTTATGTTCATAATTAGTAAACATTTATTCATAGGAATAAACTGCCCTACACTCCAAAAATTTATCCACAGGCATGTAGTACCCTTTGGGATTCTAACGATGTTGATTGGGGGGGGGGGGACATTCCCGTGTCCCGTTTAACATCTCAGAAATCTGGGAAGCCTATTATTAAGCCAAACTCCATTGGAAATTTGCCAATTTTATGATGATCTTAAAACTAGATTCAAATGTTCTTCTTCCTAAACGATCTTTAATTTTAGTGTGGTAAAAGTGTCTTTTTTTTCTTATGAAAATGGTGTTTTGAATCTTCTTATTTTCTCTGATCTGTTTCGCTTTTTCTTCCTTTTTGCTTGTTTTTTTTTTTTTTTTTTTTGAATGAACCATTTTAAAATTGAATTTTTAATTAGTTTTCCTGATTTTCCAAGTTATAGCTTGCCAACTCCTCTGGTAATGCAAACAAATTAAATAAAAAGTAATGATGTGTGAATTTTTATAATTTTATAACAAATCCGTGTTTTACAAACGCTCGGTTACGACAAGCAATGATTGCAGTCTCTTGAGGCTTGTTATAAGTGAGTTTGACTTTATCTAGTAATTATACCTCTCAGCAAACATGAAAACCAATAAAACGTAAATAATTTTAAGTTATTACTATCATTGAAAACAAAATTATACTTTGTTAACCTATGCTTACATTATATTTACTAGATGTTCAAATGGCTATTTTGGAAATCCTCAAATTCCTGGAGGATATTGTCAAAAATGTGACTGTAGCGGAAATGCAGATACTTTTGCAGTTGATTGGTGTGACAGTTTGACAGGACAGTGCTTGAAGTGCTTGGGAAATACAGGCGGATGGAATTGTGGAGAATGCCTTCCTGAGCATTATGGCAATGCAGAGCTTCGTAACTGTCAACGTAAGAATACATTTGTTTACTTTTATCATCATATGGGCTGCTAAAAGTCAATAATATGTCATGATAAAGTAGTAATGTCAAATGATATTACTACTTCATCTACTTCCAAAATATATCTGTTCCCTTCCAAGCATCATTCCTGAAGGGAAATATTGCCTTCATCTAAGTATAGTAAGTAAGTTTTAGCCCTTGTATGTTCACACTATGCCACTAACTGATTACCTTGATAAATCTTAGCTTTATGCAATAATTTACATACAAAAGAATAAATTAATAGTTATAATAATAAATAGTTAATAAAATAAATTAAAAATAAAAATTCAAACTATTGCATCTGTTGTAAAGAATGAAGCTATTTTACATTTCAAAATTCAAAGTTTTTAATGAAAAACTTGTTGTACTGACATGCACAAAGTAAAATCAATCAATTAAAAGTAGCTTTCAATTAAAATTCTTATAAGTGGAGCTATTCATTGCAACTATGTTTGCAACATTACTTTGTAGTATACTTCTATTAATTATTTCTAAATTTGTTAATCTTTGCAAAAGGAGTATCTCCTGAATTTTCATCAAAACAATGAAAATCTGCTAAACAAAGATTTTTTTTTTTTTCAGTGGTTACAGAAAAATTTCTACTTCAAAGCAATCACAATCACAGATATAAAACATTTTCATACCCAAATATGAAAATTGCATCAGTTTTGAATAGTGCATATTCATATTCCTTTTTTTTTTTTTTTTTTTTTTTAAACTTTTATTTTGCAAAAAATGCAGTAAAACGTTACCAATTTTTCTTTGAACTTCCTAAATAATTACCAGCTCAAAAAAATATTTTTAATCACTTATAAGGGAAAAGAAGCTTAAAATTTGTTTTTTCAAACCTAAAAGTTGTAGTTTTTTTAAAGCTTCAAAAAGTGGAAATAGTAAACTCAATTTTGCTCCAGATTTTTGAATGCCCTATTTGGGGTACTGTACAGGCTCAATTAAAGAAATCCTTACTTATATTTTAAAAATCCCTTTTGCCCTCAAACCAGTGTCGCTAAATGTATTCATACGAAGTCTCCTTAATTTTACACTAAAGTCTCCCTAATTTTCATCTTTCAATGTTGGCCGCTATGTAATTGAATAAATACAATTAACTGTTTTCATTACTGAGAGTGATTATTTGTATAATTTATTACTTTTTTTGATTCCCCCCCCCCCCCTGTGAATGTCATATTTCTAATTTCGTACTGTAATACTTTACAGCATGCAATTGTAACCCACATGGTTCCATGAGTTCTCAATGCGATTTATCTACTGGCCAGTGTGTCTGCAAGTTAGGTGTAACAGGAAGAACATGCAATCGCTGTGCAGTAAGGATGACTTATCCGTTTTTTTCTTTTTAAAAATCTTTTGTTTATTTTTAAAATTTAAACTTACATACTAATATTGTTGTGATAAAGTATCTAAACATAAAATAACTCTTATTAGGATGGCTTTGGTAACTTGGAAGCAGGTTGTGTGCCTTGTAAGTGCAACATCATAGGAAGTCAATCAGAAGTTTGTGATTCTGTGTCTGGCCATTGCAATTGTAAACCAGGTGTGTTTGGTACAACTTGCGATTCTTGTCTGGAAGGGCATTTTGGATTTTCCAGGCAAGGCTGCCAAGGTATATAATGGTTCATAATCTGTTAATTGTATTGTAAGAAGTGCTAGAAATATTTTAAAGGCAACTTAATTAGTTTTTCAGTTAAATGAAGAGTATGACCCCAATATTAATACACTTTACTGATTCTAGATTAATATGAAGGGGGAAAAAGAGTGAATGAACTAATGTATGTATGTAAAAAGCTATACTTCTAAAATTAATTTCCTTTGAATAAATGTTTGTAATTATTCTAATCAATGAAGAGCACAGTAGTCACACTTTTGGGTCAAATTGTAAGCATAACAAACAATTCATATTGTTTTCCACTCCTGCCAGTACAAGAGCAAATTTTCAATAAATGATCACAAAGAACCTAAAAGAATAATAACATAAGTTATAATATTGCTGTGATTATAATGTAAATGTGAATACTTCGTTATATAGTTACCAGTTGTCCTTTAACTATCTAATAAATTTGGTAGAAATGGCTTTTGCGAGGAGAAAAATAGCTCTGGAGTTTCCTGCAGTCTTGTTAACTCATGCAAAAAGCCAATTTTTCAGTAATTATCAACATAAATCTTAATGATGCTTTAATATGGTTTCTTTACTACGGTTCACTAACAACAGCGTTTGACACGACATTTTGCCTCTTATTTTTATCACTAACTTGGAAGTCACTAACCGCTTCTGTTTGCATTCCACTTCATTATTTCCATGAGTTTTTTTTTCTTTTTGTAATGGGAATCATTTGGGTAAATAAAAGAAGTACCATCACCATTATTATATTCAGGGTGGCTACTGGCCTGGGAAACCTGGAGAAAACAAGGATTTTGAAGATTCTGGAAAAACCAGGGAATTATCAGAGAATTTGGGAAAAAATCATTGAAAATTAAATCAAAGTCGTTTTCACGCATCGGTGGGCAAATTATCCTAGGTTTTTTGATGTGACCTATTGCTTTTGAATATTGCTTGGAACTTTATGAATCAGTAAATTTTAACCTCTTTCAATAAAGGGCTCTGTGGAATTGGAGGGCAATGAGCGAGAAGGAAGGAAGTGAGGTAAGTTCTCCTCCAGTAGTGCGCTTGCGAGCAAACGCTGCTCTGGCATAGAGCACGAGTCAATACTAAAGTGCTGAAAACAACTAAATCTGTAATAAGGGCAGTGTACACCAATCCACTGGACACATCGGATGAGCCGTCGTAAACAGTGAGGTAGATTTGCACGCCACAAGCGACAATAAGAGGCAAAGCCCCCAAAGTACATCAAAGGCAGTTAAGTGCACACAAGTAAAGCACAGTATTTGCAATGTGTCACCTATTGTTCTTAAGCATTATTGTACAAGCTTGCTTGTTTGGTCTCTGCTCAAAATGCAGCACAAAAAAAAAAAAAAACATCAAGATTCACCATTGTTAGCGGGGAATCCAAATTGTTTTTTTTCCCCCAAATATAGCAAAAACTCATTTCTGTATGTCATGATGCGCGCGATTAATTTTGCAAAGTTATATGAAAACCAAAAAGATAACGATTTTAGGCCGTGGAAGTGGAAGCATCGCAGCCGCGCATAACCTCAGACCAACGACTGCCTTGAATGCCAAAGAACAAAATTTAAAAGAGACTTACCCGGGGGTGGTGTGTTTGTTGACGATAGGAAGCACAAAATTAATTACCATACATTCTTTATTCTATGTTACTTCTAAGCAGACATGAAGATAGGCACTAGGCGTGGTGATCACCAGAACATTTCACACATAGTAAAAAAAAACAAATGCGAGGAATCCAGACTTAAGAGTTCAAAAAAGAAAAGGCGGAGCTGGCAGGGGTTGCAAAGTTCGTTAAAGGTCAAAAAAAACGTAGAGTTCACGCGGAGGGTGGTGAAATATTTAGTTGTAATGTACGGAGGACGGACAGTTCGCTATGAAGATGGTGGGGTGTTATTTAGGGATGGCATATGGCTAAAATGCCCGTTGCAGGCCGATGTACGTTGAGACGAAAATGGTGCAGGCTGTAATCTCATGGTGACAATGTTGAGCTCGTCACACGCTTAAAAAGGAATCGGGGTACTTTCAAGGTGATTGCGGATCCATGCCGTCACCTCATGCTATGTAGAACATTGAAAGGGTAGTTACTTAAGGGAACGATTCAGGTGCACTCTGCGTGCCGCCATCGGACGCCATCATTCAAACAGGTGATGGATCTTCTATGCTCTCATCTTCGGCTGCGACGAAGTAACGGTCTTGATTATTATATTTTAAACATATATGAAAAAATAAGACTTTCACCTCATGTTGAGGTCTTAACAATTTCGCGGCGAGCAACGGCCGTCCCCTGACGCCGTGGACCGATGCTTCATCATCGCCATCGTTGAACAAAAATCGGAGCCGCAGAAATTGCGACCGAGCGGACAGAGAGCAGCAAGTAGAGTGAAGTGGGGTGGAAAAATGAATCGGCAAATGAGCGATCAGATCCGGGTACGCGGCGATGCGCGGGAACCAATGAGTGCTTTTGGCGCCCAAACAACGAAGGGAAGGGGACGCTACGCCATTTTAATGGCCGACAAGAAGATGCAAAAAATCGGATCGACGCTTGAAAAATTGACAAAAAGCTAAACGATGGGAAAAGTGAATAAGTCAATTATTTGATATCGTAAAGTGTGCGAAATTTAACGGGGGAACGCGGGGAAAACGTGGAATGCACAAGAAAATAAAAAAACAACAAAATGGGGGAAGAAAACGATTAAAATGACCGAAAACATGGGAAAAATGTAAATGGGTAAAAAAAATGTGATATGCATTATCACACTGTAGATACTGCATTTTGCCTTTCCAAGGCAATTTTTTAAGGCATATGCATAGTTAATGATGGCAAAAAGGGGGCATGTGGACTGAAAAAAGTTAATCACCCATTTGTTAAATAGTATTAACTGTTGTAAATGGATAATTGGTGTGAAATTTTTTTAACAGTTTATATTTTTATATAACCAAGTAAAGAAATAGGTAAATTTTGAAACCCACTTGACATTGTACTCTAATAAATATTATATTTATGTGTTTGAATGACGGTCAGTTATAATATTCTTGCTTTTGTTAATGTAGAATGCAGATGTAATCCCTTGGGTTCTGTTAGTCTTCAGTGTGATGAAAATAATGGACAGTGTTTATGTAAACCAAAAGTTACTGGAAGAATGTGTGATAGATGTGAGGTATGTGTTATATATTAAATTATATCTAATATAAAATGATAAATTTTTTAGATCATATATTCAAACCAGTAATGGGCTCCATGTAAATGATGTCACGTTACCCCCCCCCCTAACATGTTTGACCCCCATCCCCTTTTCTATAAGTCTCATGCTTCTTATACCTCTTCCCTTTATTCACATGTTTAGCAAACTCTCTCCTCTTCACAGAGTGACATCATTTTTTGGGGCAACCGCTAACAAGATATGACATTGTGACATAGCTTGTTCTGAAACATTTTACTTTTACAGAAATCCAAAGAATGCCTCAGCCTCCATTCTTCAAAACACGTTTTTGTAACCAGTTTGAATTGTAGGTTCCATGTTTCAAATGTAACGGTTTTTCTTTCTCTCTTTTTTTTAAAGAAAGTATTAATTAACAAGCATTAATTTAAGAAGCTCAGGTTAAATGGTCTGGGTTCTCTGAGTTAATTATTAATTTCCTGTGAAGTCATTTGTTAAATCCATAGAGACATATTTTACTACTTCACTCATCTTCAAAATCAGGCCTGTAACAAGGGCGTCCATATAGGGGGGCAAGGGGGGGAGCCTTGGGTCCCCACCTTAGAAATTAGAATTTCCTTGCTTTTAGTACCTTTTTCTTCCCAAAAATATAAAAATATTTCTTTGCCAGCCATTAATGAATAAGTAATTAAAAATGTAAAATTTTAATGACTCTTATCTGTCCTGAAATCTGCCTCCATGGGGAAAATATCTTGCTAAACCATGGTTAAAATATCTGAGACCCCCTTACAATTTTGCATATGGGCGCCCATGGCCTGTAATCTCAAAAATTTTCAAGAAAAGGAGTTTAACAAAGGGTGCATACACAACCTATTAGATTGAAATACAACAAACATGCCAACATGCTTGTAAATACTTTATTTTCTCAAAAAAAGGCAATGGATCTCGCCCTTTGTCGAGCTCTCTTCTCCTTCGCTTTAAACTTTCTCTCTTTTTGTCCTTAAAGCGGAAGTTATCCAAGGTTTGAATTAATGGCTACGTTACAAAGCACATGGCATAGACTGGGAGTGGAAGGACTCTAGAGGAGCGCCACACTGAAAATTAATGCACTGCTCATTAATTAATGTACCAGCATAGGCGGAGAGAAGGGGCAGAGCCCAACAAAATACACTTCCGAAGGCAGTGCGCTCCAACCAGCCGCAGCTGTGTTGCACAAGCCACCATTGGCGGGAACATCATGATGGCGGTTGTTTAAATGTTTTTTAAAAACACATCAGCACTTTGAAACCTGGCTTCGTGACTTCAAATACAAATTTACTGTTTCTTTTCATAATATTTTTACAGACATTTATATTTGTGTGTGCTTAGTGAGATTTAGTTTGTTCGTTACACTTGAACTTATATTTTTCATTGATAGATTTTCTTTTAATCATACTTAACTTTTTTTTTCTTATTTGGTTTATTGTTCTAAAAGTTTCTTTACTTAGGTGTTTCTAAGATATATGTTGAAATGGTTATTAGCATATTTTCTAAAATGTAATTTATTTTTCAGGATGGTTACTGGAATTTACAGTCTGGTACTGGTTGTGAAGAATGTTTCTGTAATAGAACCGGTTCTCTAGCAACAATTTGTGATAAAAATACTGGTCAGTGCAACTGTAAACCTGGAGTTGGAAGTCAATTCTGTGATCAATGTTTACCTGGTTATTTCATGTTTTCATCTCAAGGCTGCAGAAGCAAGTATTAAATTTCTATTTGTATATTTTTCAAATTATATAAATATTAGTTTTTCTAAATTAAGGTGTGCTTTCCTCTTTATTTCTCTTGGGTTTAATTCTACTGCCATGTATTAGATGAAGAAGACTAAATTTTTCCTAACATTTATATACAAGGTGTGGCTATTAAATAACGAGAGTGTTGCTGTAAAACTATTTATTTTAAATTTATACATATTTAGTTTGTCAACTTCAATATACACCCCTCCTCTATCCTTACAACGCTCCATATGAATTTTTAATTGTTCAAAACAGCTGGAAGTCTTGTTCTGTGAGCTCCTGCATGACACGTGCCGTCTTTTTTCCACAGTTTCAACAAACTGAAACCTTGTTCCTTTTAGTGCAGATTTGACCTTGGGGAACAGATAAAAGTCACAAGGTGCCAGGTCAGGCGAATAAGATGGATGGTCTAAAACTGGGAGATTGTACTTAGCTAGAAACGTCTTGACAGACAATTGCGGAATGTGCCAGCACATTGTCTTGTTGGAGAACACACGACTTGTTCTTCCACAATATGGTTTGTTTTTTCCTTTCTCTTTCAGAGTTGAGCAAGCACCTCAAGGTAGTAATTTTGATTAATTCGATATTTGGATACAATATTTTTGTCTGATTTGGACGTGGAAGGGCGATGTGGGCAGTCATCATTTTCAATGTCTTCTCAGCCATCTTGGGAAATGCTTGAACCACTAAAAACTCACACACATGATAAACTGATAAACATTCATCGCATAAACTTCTTTTAATGCACGATAAGTTTCAGTAGTGGTTTTACCAAGTTTCATGTGAAATTTCACGTTGCTCTACTATTACACTTATCATATTTTTAGGCAAAGCGAAACAAACACTTCTTACATAAACAATGGTTACGGCTAGACTGATTTCTCTGCAAACACGGGAGGTGCTGCAATCGAAAGAGAAGGCTTTACGCTGCACAGCTGTCGGGCATTCGGATTTGGCACATGCATGGTTCTTTAATAGCAGCATCAGTCTCGTTATTTAATAGCCACACCTCGTACGCAGTGAAAAACTTTTAACATGAAACTGAGAGGACTAAAATATTTTTTTATGTTAAAAGAATTTTGTATCTAAATAACTATAGTTGGGGAAACCTAACCCAACAGCATTGTAATGCTAGGACTAGGATCTGCGTAGCCTTTATAATGCTACAATGTTAGGTTTTCTTCCACTATAGTATTAAATCACACATTATACTGTTTGAACCGCTGCCTCATTTCGTGTTAACTGTTTTTTCATGTTAAGCGTTTTACTGCATAGCGTATTTCACTGTATATATACAAATTATTTAGGGCTAAAAGTTAAAGTTTGCTGAGCTAGTCCACTTTACTTTAGTGATTTGTTGGGAAAAAGAAAAAAAAAGAATAGCCTTCATTTTTAATTATTTTTTTATTTTATTTTTTCAATGAAGTTTACCTGTCACATGCATTACACATTTTTAGACTTCATGTTTAGACTTCTCAGTTCTAGCAAAACATCCTCCAAATCAACTGTTGCAAACTTTTTAAGTACATTCTTTCCTTTTCTACTCTTTCCTAATTATCTTTCAGTGTTAATTTCTAACAGTAATAAATAGTTAGCCATTCCATCATCAGACATTTGTCCTGCACATGACAGCTGATATTTTGTTTCAAAAGTAATATTTTAAGAAAATAATGAATCAACCTTTTTTGGCAATGAAATAACATATTTGTGTGTTTCCTTATGCACAAATATTTATCTTATGAAATAAAATATGGGACGAAGTGTCCCTTTTCCTTGGAATGGTTCACTGATGTTTTCATTTTAAACAGAAAGTCTGACTTAAATCACTTTATACATAATATATATGTATGTGATAAGACAGAAATTTAGTTTATCTATATTGCTTCTATTAATGCTGTTGTAAAGTTGCTGTTGTAATAAACAGTAGAGGTTTCCTTTTCCAGTATCTAAGTTTGATGAAATTATATTCATTTTGTGTGATCTTAATTTCTAGGGTGTGATCCTTGTGATAGACCAGGTCATATCTGTGATCCTAACAATGGCCGTTGTGTGTGCCCTCCCTACACCACTGGACAAAGATGTCAAAAGTGTGTGCGTAATGCTTGGGGATACCATCCCACCAATGGTTGTAAGGTAAATTAATTTTAGTTTAACTAACTGTTATGTAACTCTTGTTTCTTCATTATTTTAATACATATACAATTGATCAACTGTAACATATTTTAAAATTGTCGTTGCTTCATTTGTATTCAATGTCAGTTTTAGGATTTTCTTTTTCTGAATATTTTTATCCATGCATAGTTAATCCATTGCTGTGTATAAAAGCTACCTTTCTTTTTTATGTAATGTTTTGAAATATTTCTATGTATAGGTCTAAATGCTATCCTATATTTCTTATATAGGATAGCATAGTCCTGTATGTTTTCAAAAAGTTGTCATTTACTTTCCTTTATAGTGATATGTCCAGTAAGGGATCTGTCATCATAATGGGGGATTTCAATTTTCTGAGTATTGATTGAAATAATTTTTATACTAGTAGTGGCAGAGAAGAGGAATTTTTAAAAGTAATTGGTGACTATTTCTTAGATCAAGTTAGAACTCGGGGGACTCAAGAGGAGGCGATTTTGGATCTAGTTTTCTGTGACATAGGAAGTTCTGTTCAAGGGTTGTGTGTAGGGGATTATATTGGAAATAGTGATCATAACAGCATTAGGTTCTGGATTGAATTTGAAGTGTACAAAGATGAAAATTTTATGTTTGTGCCCAGTTTCAGAAACACTGATTTTGTTGCACTTAGGCAGAGCTTGAAAGAGGTCTTTTCGTTGGGATTGGAAAATAGCGGAGTAGATCAGTAGTGGAATGAATTTAAGGAAAAACTAGCAAAAACGGTGCGGAATTATATTCCTTTTAGGAGAAAAGGTGTTAGTACTAAAATTTGGCCCATATGGTTCTCTAGGGAGATTAAAGAAGCTCTAAATTATAAGCAAGCCACTTTTCGTCAGTTTAAGGAAACTGGCCATTGTGCAGATAGGCTCCAGTATTGTAAGGCAAGGCGAAATTTTAAGTATTTTGTACGGATTCAGAAAAGGGAATTAGAGCAAAGGCTAGCAGATAACATTGTTGGGAATCCTAAAAGGTTTTTTGCTTAGGCTAATTCTGGGAAAAATCAAAATAGTCAAATTGGGCCATTGGTTGATGAGTATGGAAATTTAATCCCTAACAATAATGACATTGCAAATGTTCTTAATAACTTTTTTTCCAGTGTGTTTAACGATAACTGTATCTCAACAGTTGACACTAGCAAGACACAAGCTATTCTGCAACTTCAGGATTTTGTGTTTTTCAGGGAGGAAATTCTATTTCATTTGAAAAAATTTAAAGCAACTAAAGCTCCGGGACCAGATAATCTTTATCCAAAAATTTTAGTTGAATGTGCAGAGGAATTAGTGGATGTTATTTTAAATATTTTCAATGTTTCTTATAACTCAGGGACAGTGCCAGAGGACAGGAAACTGGCTAACATAACGCCGCTCTTCAAAAATGGGTCTAAAAGTGCTGGGAATTATAGACCAGTAAGTCTGACTTCAGTAGTTTGTAAGATTTTCGAAACTTTTGAAAATTTTGAGCTTGTATAAGAGAAATCTGCAATCAGCACATTATAGATAATTGTCTTGGTAAAGGTCTAAAAAAAATGGAAACTTTCTCATAATATTACTTTCAAATGTTTTTGATATTTACTTCACTTTTGCTGTTCTTTTATTCCTTTATTTATCATTATTTTTGATCCATGAGCTTTTATTGTGCATTGCTAATTTTATTGTGTTTTGGAAATGCTTTTGTTTAACAGTTTTTCCTTGTTTTATTTATAAGCTGACTTGTTTTAAGGCAACTACTGCACAAGTAGTTACTTTTGAGAATTATTTATAAGTATTCTGATTATCTCCAGCCCTGTAATTGCAACCTGCAAGGCTCTCCACAACAGAACTGTGATTCGAAGACTGGTAACTGCATATGTCTTGAGGGTTTTGAAGGCAGGCATTGTGATCAATGCAGACATGGGTTTTATGGATTTCCTCAATGTAAAAAGTGTGACTGCAATTTTGATGGTACAATAGAATCTCATTGTCGGGATAATGTCTGTCAATGTAATAGCAGAGGAGATTGCCCCTGTAAGGTAATGTTTCTTGATTTTGTATTCATATATTTTTCTCAATTATAGTTTTAAATTTCATTTATATTTGAAATCGTATTAAACCTTCCCATTGTTATTATCATTATTATAATTTATTATTTTCTGATCTAAACAAAATTAATGTTTTAAACAGCAATATTCTTTTAAGAGGTGGAGAAAAATGTTTCAACTTTGACATGAATGTCATAATCATAATTGACATGAACGTCACAACTGCATTTTACATTCACAAATTTTTTTCCTAATATTCTATGTCAACTGTCAGTGGTTGTTATGTATGTATTTTACCTTATTTTTATCAATTTTTATTATTTATTTACAGTAGTAAATGGACCTAATTTAATGGTTTCATTAATGCTATGCTCTGGGCTTCATTTCTAACAAAAAGAAAAAAAAAAGGGTGGCTAGAACCCCTATGCTTTTCAAAACTTGTTTTATTGTGTAAATACCCTGTGTTCCACCAATTATTGAGAAAATTCACATGAAATTTAAAAGAAGTACGAGAGACGAGTTCTAGCGAGCACGCATGTAAATTAAATCCTGAATTTTAAAATAACTTCATCATGGGTACTTGGGAACTAAACCCTGGGAGTAAAGCGTTCAATGGACCACCTTACTGCAACATCTGGCTGTTCATCCTGGAGCCCTTGGCCATGAAAGTTGAGATAGGCGCCATAGATCTTAGTCCCTATGGGCTATTGCGACATTGAATTTAGTTCTATAAAAATGACTACTAATCTTATGATTAAATAATAATCACTGATTTTATGATGAAATAATATCTTCAATGCTGATATTACAATAAAATGTGTTTTTTTTCATTCCTACTTGTGTACAGTCAAACACTTGAAACACCCTGTTCTACAGTTTGGCATTGACAGGATAAACACATTTAATCCTTGTTTTGAATTCCATGTGGGAGGTAATCCATTTTTTTTTTTGCAACTGGATACAAATATCGGAAAGGGTGTAATCTTATATTAAGTATGATGGCAGTATTTGGCAGAGACAGGTATGGATGCAGGATTTCATTTTAGGGGAGGGGGGGGGGGGGGGCATGCCAAAGAACATAGACTTATGTATAAAAATTTTCTTCTACACCCCCCCCCCCCCCCCCGCAAAAAACTCTTCAAATATGCTTACAAAATCATCAAAACCATTGATAAAAATCTTTAAAAAAAATTTCTTTTAAAATAATTTTTCAGTTTTAGAATGTAAGCTGAAAATTTTTGGAAACGACAACTCAAAGTTTTCGGAAAATTCGGAACACGAAACCCCCTGGTTGATTCATTATTTGCATAATACTCGACACATATCCATCTTAGATTGTAAATTTTGCATGATACTCGACACATCCATCTTGTGTGCAGAAAAATAGCATCACTTAAAATAAAAGAAAACATCACTAGTAATAATAAATGCAGCGAAAATCTGATTAAAATTTTAATATTCCATAAATATAATGCAGACTTGATAAATTACTCACCTACTGATTAATTCCAACTGTAGAAAATTGGAGGTTGACGAAGACGTCTACAGTCTCAGAGTCTACAGGAACTTCTGATGTTTTTCCATCGGTTTTGGGTTCATCAGTTTTTTCAACAGTCCAAAAAAATGGACTACACTGCTTTGTCACTAGAATGCTTCATTGTTTATGTTATAAATCAGGAGTTCCCAAAGTAGGTGCCGCGGCACCCTGGGTTGCCGCAAGGAAGGGGGAGGGGTACCTCGAGCTTTCCACATTTTCAATATGCGTGTATAATTGAAATAGATTAGGAAGCCGTGAAAAAATTGTAATTTGTCAAAGGGTGCCGTGAGCCGGAAAAAATTGGGAACCCCTGTTATATGTAGTTCTTTTCTAACAAACGTGACTTTTTTCAACAGGGTTTCCGTCTAATACAGCGGGCTAGTTTACTAGAACCTTTGTGTAATGAGGTTTTGCGCTAACACGGCACTCAAGTTTTGCATTTCTTACACGATACTAAATCCAAAACGCTGATTTTAACTATTTACAGCACATTTAAAAATAAACTCAGTACGTCTAAGAACGAAGCTATCGGAAAATTACAACAGAAAGAAATTATAACCTACAGAGACTTTTCATTAGAAAAAAACATTTACACATTCAAATATTTTATCAATTGAAGCAATGCCTGTAGCTTCAGATATGGTTTTACAATAACTATCGTTGATTAAATTTGTTGCATAAAAAGCGATTGGGCATCAGACACTTCTTTGTTACTTTTCATTATACTGGTTCTTTGACCCAGCGCCACAGACTAACTGTCTCAAGAAAAGATATTTTACTGTCTACATATTTTAAATACATATGCTTTAAATAGAAATATGACAGTTAATACCAACAAAAAAAGAATTTGAAAACCATTTAATGTTTCTTATTATGGTTTGGGTCCAGCTTTCCTTTCTTTTTTTTCAAGTACTCATTTTCACTACTCAAATGCAATTAACCTTAAAACAGTTTACAAAGTATTGTTGTAGATTTTGTTTGGGGGGGGGGAGTCATGACCCCCATGATCCCCCCTTGTATCTGCCATTGGGCAGAGAGTTGTACTTCTAATTATGAATATAGTATGCTGCATAAATAAATTTAACCACATCCTCTTTAAATAATTTTGATGGAACATTATTTCTCTTTTTTCTTTTTCTGCAGTATTATACACAAAATCACAAAATTTTTGTAGCATAGCACACAAGGGGGCCCATATACAAAATTGTAAGGGGGTGGGGGGCTCAAATATTTTCCCCATGGTTTAGTAGGATATTTCCCCATGGAAACCGATTTCAGGACAGATTAGTTATTAAAGTTTGTCATTTTTAATAACTTATTCATTAATTTCTGGAGAAGAAATGTTTTTACATTTTTGCAAAAAAAAAAAAAAAAAAAAAGTACTAAAAGCAAGGAAGTTCTAATTTGTTTCAGGGAGGGGGGGGGGGGGGCACTTGATCCTCCCTTGCCCTCTTATATAGGCGCCCTTGATTGCACACTTCAGTTACTATATGTAAGACTTTATTTAGATGTTATATTTTTATATAAATAGGGAAATAAAGCAATATTTATTGTCTTTCACAAGAAAAAAAAATCTTAGGCGTTAAATAGTTGTTTAGTATAAAGCTTCTTATAGCATCAAATTACCTGTTTAATATCTGGATCATTTCACGTCCAATCGCCGTCATATCTCCGATTTTGTCCATTAGTTTTTTACACATAGATATCCATGCGATGAGCTCAAATTATTTTTTTAAAAGATTTTCTGAATAAAAATTACTTAAGAGATTTTTTTCAAAAATTCGATTTTTGATCATTCAAAGTCACTTTTGGCATGAATTTAGAAAATCTCTCAAATTTCTTTATTTTTCAACCAATTAAGCTAAATTTGGTATACATTTCAAACTAATACTTTTCCCTTTCAGTGTGAATGACAGAAAGTATTCTGTGAATAGCTAGGTATTGCCACTCTTTATCTGAAGTCAGTTTTTATGCTTTTACAATTAGGAGATTAAATAAGTCATGTCTCCTGAGTACCTACTATGATCTGCATCAAAATTTTTTTGTAGCATATTTAAATCATTTTCTTTGTATGTAGGAAAAAGTAGAAGGATATTTTTTGTTGTTTTGAAATGAAAAGTAAATATTTTGCAGGAAATACAAGTTTTCTATTGCTTTAAATCCCTTTAAAGCTTAAAAAAGCCCAAAAACTTTTCAGAAAAATTAATACTGGACTGTAAAAGGATAAAAATTGATTTGTGTCAATAGTTAATCGCTAAAAAGTTGTTCACTTTGGAAAAGAATTGTGCAAAACCTCCGTTTCAAAGTTCACAAAAAAAAAAAAAGAAAAAAAAAAAGAAAAGAAAAAAAAAAGAAAGAAAGAAAGAAAGAAAAACACTTTTGATTGAAAGTGTACTGAATATTAAGAATAATAACTTAAAAAATAGTGTAAAAAATATTTCTAATGTCCTTATTTTGCATTTTTTTTCGACATTAAAAGATGAAAAAAAAAGAATAATTACTATTGAAAAGTTTTTATAGCATAAACTTGTTTGGATTTCATAACAGCTGACAATGATCTTCCACTCTTAAAACACTCATGCAATACGCATCATTCTTCTTTCGCTTTGAAAGTGAATTGACACATAGCTTTCGACGGTTATGAAATGTGAAATGAAAGGCATGCCTGTGCAGACTGCATTTAATTAAAAAATTTATTACTTCCTTTGTATCAAAAGATGAGAAAATCAGAATTTTTATCAATATGCTTCAAAGAGGTTTTAAAATATACTTCAATCAGCCAAAATTATCTACTTCAGAGAAATCTTTGTGCTGCATGAGTATTGTAAGTGTGGAAGATTATTGTCAGGTGTAACGTAATCCAAACAAGATTATGCTATGAAAACTTTTCCAATAGTAAATTTTTTTTCATCTTTTAATGTCAAAAAAAAAAGCAAAATAATGCTATTAGAAGTATATTTTACACTATTCTTCAAATTATTATTTTTAATATTTAGTACACTTTCAATCAAAAGTGCTTTTTTTTTTTGTGAACTCTGAAACGGAGGTTTTGCTCAATTATTTTCCAAAGTGAACAACTTCTTAGAGATTTACTATTGATACAAATCAATTTTTATCTTTTGACATTCCAGTATTAATTATTCTGAAAGGTTTTTGGGCATTTTTAAGCTTAAAAGGAATTTAAAGCAATAGAAAGTTTGTATTTTCTGCAAAACACGCTTTATTTTTTTTATTTCGAAACAACAAAAAACACCCTTCTACTTTTTTCTACATAGCAAGAGAATAATTTAAATATGCTACAAAAAAAAAAAAAAAAAAAAAAAAAATGCAGATCATAGTAGGTACTCTGGAGATATGACTTTTTTAATCTCCCAAATGAAAAAGCATAACACCCAACTATTCACAGAATACTGTCTGTCATTCACACTGAAAGAGAAAAGTATTAGCTTGAAATTGATACCAAATTCAGCTTAATTAGTTGAAAAATAAAGAAATTAGAGAGATTTCCTTAATTTATGCCAAAACGGTGACTCCAAAAAATAATCAAAAATAGAATTTTTGAAAAAATCTCAAAAGAGCGTAATTTTTATTCAAAAAATCGTTTAAAAAATATTTGAGCTTATCTCATGGATGATTAAAGTGAAAAAAACCAACGTACTACACTGCTGAAGAGGCTCCATTGTAACCTTGAAATAGCTATATGCTGTATTTTCTTCATAATTTGTGCTTTATTTACATTGGTTTTTTCACTTAAGGTGCCGCGGGATAGAGATCTAATTTGAAACTTGCCCACCGCTTCACTTCAGATCTTTTTTCGACACGGCGAGAAGGCATGTGCTAAGCTCACATGATTGACAGGCGAGCATCCAATCAGAAAAGGAATTGACACTGCATCTAGGACCCACTCACATGTTATTTATTAGCTGCCATCCCAATAATGGACAACCTTCAGGGGTTGAGGTTTCCCCTTGTTGCTTTGACTTGTTTACTATTTACTACGCCTACGGTCACTCCGGGGCTTTTAGGAAGACCCTTTGCTTTGCTATAAGACAGGAGACTTCCAGAATCGGCTCGTTGAGTTAGGAAAGAAAACTTTCATTGCCGCTAGAGAGAGAGAGAGAAATTACGATTTGAAAGAAAAAGAAACTTTAGTTTTGCAATGAGTTAGTCTTTACTGTTTTCAACCATTTTTGAACGTTGGGAAAAAGCATTTAAATGCAAGATTTTTTTTTTGCTAAAAGACATTTTGAGAAAGTTATGAAATTTTTTTGAAATTGAAAAAACGTATTAAAACTACATACACACGTGTATTATTTTAAAGTAATGCACGCATGAATAATACATTTGTACATTTTCTTTATTCTTACATTCTACGCAATCTACAGCTCCATACAGTATTAGACTATTGTAGGTTGGAAAAGGGTAAGGTTTTGGAAGGGGGATTAGTTTTAACGCCCCATCTCCACCCCCTTCCCCTTTTCTTTCAGTTTTGGACAGTTTCATGGTCATAATTTTTATTTGGACAAGAAGGAGTATTATAATAACCATTAACATTTCCATGTGGGTTTAGAGAGGTGCAACGTTCAAAAGCACGCGTATTTGGATTAAGGTAAGAGTCTTGTATAGGCATTCCCCCTAAAATATTCAAACGATCATGAAAAATATCTTTTTCCTAGAGGTTTGTTTTACAATTCTTTCACTTAGTAATTCTTTGGTGTAAAACCTGAGTATCGGACTCACTTCTATGAGCCCCATGTTCAAAAAATATGTTTTATTCAAATTATTCTAATTAAATAATTGAGATTAAAAATGAAATCAAGTTTTTTTGCAATGTAATATTGCTGCTTTTCCATAGCTCATGGACCGCCATCACTAATAATCACCGCCTGCTAACACTTCTTGATATAGGGATGGGGGCGGTGCATCCCTTTATTGAAAATCTGTGGTGCAGCTCGAATGCAACATGTAGTGTTTTCATGCCCTATTAAAAACATTTTTTGCAACAGAAAACATTTTTTGGACACAGGGCTTACAGGTGTCCAAAACCCTGGTTTTACTTCAGAGAAAAAAAAAAGGAAAACAAACCCTAGTATAAAAAATACAGCATTTTCGATACATTTTTTTTAAAATAGGGGAACACCATTCTTTCTGATTCTTATGTAAAATGCGACCCTCCCTCTGATCCAAATATAACCGCTGTTTTCTCCCATCACCCCTACTTATTTATTTATTCATTTGGCCGCACAGTGTAATTCGACAGGAATACTAATAAGGCGAACCATGTTCTTATCTCTTCTGTCATACCCATCGCTACACTGTTACCTGGTGACAAAAAACTGCTAGTTGATAGCACTTTATCATCAGTTAGACTATTTGATAAGGATGAAGTCACAATTGAGCTGATAAGTGTTATGTTGCATCAAAAATAAGGGGAAAGCCGATATTTGAGTTTTTGATCAAATGAATCAGTAAATAAAAGGTTGAAAATAAATGAAATGATACTGAACGCACATAGGAATTTTGCAAGGGGAAGGTGCAAGATCAAAAGCCCCATTCTCATACCATACTCCCAATACGCCAAACATATTGACTTGATTTTGTCGATTCTTGAGAACGAAAAACAGTAAAAAGTAAACTATTGAATAAATAATTAGCTTTATTTAACGAAATAAACTTAAATAAATTACCAGAAAGCAAAATAATATACGCATTAACTTTTCTCATAAGTAAAAAATCTATTCAGCAAAGCAAATTCATCGTTGCAGAAGCACCATATGATTACAGAAGTACGTAACATCTCATTTGATGTAATCTGTAACTACAAAACTAAAAACATGAATTTTTAGTGTATTCATTTATAATCACCAGTCTACTTGTTATAGGCAATCCGTTGTAGGAAAAGCACACAATATTTTAAAAAATCTTTTAACATGAGGATTTTTTTTCACCTTATTACAACTAAAATTATTGTTCGAAATTATTTTATGTACAAAATACATAGAATCGTAATCAATAAGGGAAAATAAAGCAAGATTTAGAAGTGCTTTATCAATGCTTAACATGTGAATTTATATAAAAGTTTTGGTTCAGTACATTTCTGACCGAGTGATGGCAGAAAATGTACCATGAGGGCCTAATTACTCCTATGTATAATACCATCTTCCTCATAACTATTCCCTACCTTTTGTTTTATGGAGTTGAACAATTCGGAAAGTGAGGCATCCAAATATCAGCATTGCAAACATCTCAGGTTGTAAGCAAAGAAAGCAAAAACTTGGTGATTTTGTCATTTCAATCACGACGCGATAAAAAAAAACGAGGCCTTTACAGAACTGTGGACATTGGCAGAACCATTGGCCTTATGGTGTTGTAATTTAGCAGAGTTTTATGCAAGAAATCAAGTGCTCTCCTAAGCAATATTTCTAGCCTTGGACCTCTTGCTGATTCCTAAGTGCACTACAAATAATCAAACTCTTTTTGAACACTTTTTGCGCATGGACACTTGTCCCCTTTTTGAGAACACATTTTTTGAAATAGGTATTTCAACCCTCCTGAGAACACTTTTCAAAATAGTTTTTAAGCATGGACTCTTGTCCCCCTTTTTAGAATGTTTTTGAATAATTTTGAGAACACTTCGGATAACGCTTACATGTATTTTGTTCAGCATACATTTTAACGCGCTTTTTTAACACTTTGTGGCGCACATATTGGTACAGTTTTTAGGATATACTTTAGAACAATTACGGAGCATTAAAATATCCTCCCGGAATACCTGCTAATTTTAGAAAAAAAAGTGTTACATTCGCCTATGTTGAAACTGCAGGCTTGATGATGGGTTTAAGCTTTGTCTGTATCTGATTATTAATCAGACTAAATCGTTCAGATGTAGATTCATTCGTCATTCATATCATAGGTTCATTCAGAATGAATGAATCTACGAAAGTTTTAAATTTAAAACGCAATAGGTACCTCAAAAACAATTGAATAGCTTACAGCAAAATTACAAATAAACAATATGTATTAAAAAGATGGAGTAGGAAAATTGTACACAATCATTCTTACTATGAAAACTACATTTAAATTTAAAATATTAATTTCCTCAAATGGGGTCGTTTCCAAAATTTTAAAAGTATTTTTTCCCAAAAGAGCATGTTTAAAAACATGGGAACTGACAATTTTTTACACAATTTGACTAAGTTTAATATTTTTAAAAAGATATTTTAATCGGAAGCTTTCATTGTTTACGCTTCTGCTGATGATATCACAAATGATGAAATGCCATTCACTGTTGCCATTCACAGAGCGAAATATTTAATTCGCATCTTTACTCACGTGTACTGGCAACGATATGGCTGAGAGTAAGCGTAGAGCGCGATATATTTAATTCGTTTCTTGATTATCATAACGTGGAAACGCGGTAGACAGATGTGCCAAAGTACATCATTTGTGACGCCATAAAGACCACACATTATTTTTAAAATTGGACATTTAAAATAATTAAATAAAATTAAGCATTGGGTAATGAAAGTTTTTCCTTGCTCCATGTTATTATTATTGTTATTATTATTATTATTATTTATTTATTATTATTTTTTGCTTCTATCAATTTCCGTAACTAAAAGTAGTACATACTTTTGACTGAAGGAAAGAACCCCATTATGTTTTTAAAACCAATAAATTTTGTAAAAAGTTTTAAAAAATATTTTAAAAGCAAATTATTTATAAATTAAAAAAAATAGTTTTTCAAGCACAAAGAGTTTTTTGGTTCACTTTCAAAAAGTCTTATTTCGTGTTCAAGCTGGCTACTGGTAACAGCACTGAAAAGGTATGGCCAATTGCGATGGCCAACGATGGAATAATTTCTCGACAATGAAGATTTGAATGTCTCTTACGTTCCATTATTCCTATTTTCTTTTCTAATGTTTTATTGGATTTTTTTTTCAATTTGTGATGCATCAAACGTTACTTTATAAATAATTTATCGTTATAACTAACTTTTAGTCTTGTAATGTTTTGTGTAACATTTACTATATATTAACCTGTATTCAATATTTATAATATAGTGTCATAATATAACTGATTATGAGCCTTCTCAATGTCTCATTGTACCTCATTCCAAATCGCTCTGTGTTCCCACGCGGGGCACCTCAGTTTCCTAATTGCTGTCCCTCCTAGCCATAATTCGGTAGTGAGAGACTCGAACTAGGGGAATAGTGGTACATTAATTCCCGGAATAGAACTTTTTAAATAACATAAGGCTCTTTTCGAACCATGAAGTTAGATTTTCAGCACGTGAAAATTAGTTCATTAGATCAATAGTGATTCAGGATAATGTATTTATGTGATGACTTTGAGTAAGAGCACTTATTTTCGCGAGGCTTTCATTTTCGCAATTTTCCAGAGCTCGTCATAATCACGAAAATTTAAACCTCGCGAAATAATTTTTTATAGAATAATTCTGTTCATATAAAATTTGCAAAATTTGCAACTCAGAAATTCGTAGATTTTTTTCAATTTCGCTAAAATTTAGGCTCGTAAGAATAAGTGCTTTCACAGTATTTCATCTTAGTTAATGCAACTGTTTATTTGCACAAAAGATTGTTGATGCTTTTCTTCAAAGTTCATTGTAATCACTTTCAATGGACACATAATTATGACATCTTTTATTTTATTTGCATATTACACTTCTGATACATTTTTTCTGAAAGAAAGTTTTTGTTTTGCATTAAAATATAGTTGATAATATGGCAATTACGTGAAGTTAAAATGCAAACCTATTGTTAGATAGTGTAATATTTTCGCTAAAAAAAGTTTCAAATTTATTTGAATTACGTGGAGGGTTCCCCCTGCTAGGATATGTATTTCCAAATCTGTGTGTAAGCAAGGAAAAAGTTGCGTAGCGAAGCTCAAAAATAGTCTACTCCAAGTTTAGACCCGAAGGAAATAAATGCTCTCGCTCATTCAACCCTTAATTGCTGTCATCCCCTCCCCCTAAACACATGTTTTTTATTACCCTGAAGACTGCCTGAAGACGATCTCCTTGCCCCACCCCAACAGGGGATAAAGAAGCTGTCCCCTCTTTCTCTATTGTTAACACGGAAATTCGTCAATTTTTGCAAAATTTTCCAGTTTTCCCCTCCCAATTACTCTTATCCTAATTTGAGTATGATTAAAAGAAAGATATCCATGAAAAGCCCAAACTTTCAAGAATAACGCATAGTTTTTCAATTTGAGCAAATGTTAGATCTTGAGCATTTACGAAGCGTTTAAACAGAAAGCACCTCTTCTTTTGTCAACTCATAAATTTAACAGCCATTTAACTCTTTCTGCCCCGTAATAGCCGAACGCGCCCAAATGCTTTGGCTCCCATAATAGCCCAACACAGCCCAGAATATTTCCCACCCCCTTGAGCTAACAAGCGTGAACTCGGGGCGTGTGCGCAGGAATAAAGAAGCGACAGTTGACATGACGGACAATAAGAAGGAATGTGAAGCAACATCGCAGTTGCACTTCAACATGAAATTTTCCTTGCTGGCTGTTTTCTCTTGAAAGAGAAGTCTCATTTTTCTACTTCATTATTTAAATTTTTGATGGCATATCGGAGGAAAAAGACATTAACGCAGGAAAAAATTAATGCCATACTTTTTAATTCTGATTTTGATGACTCAGAAAACCTGCAAATTGAGGGAAAAAATAGAAACATAAGGAATTAGTTCAGAAACATATTTAAATTTTAATTAAGATGTAAATTGAAAATCCGACAATAAGCGTTACATTCTTGAAAATTACCACAAACAAATAACCAAAAATAAATTAACGTTGGAATTAAATAAATTGAAAAAAAAAAGTGTGATGAAAAGAAATAATACTGCCTTTTTGCCAACATGTTCTTAGTTTCTGATTATAAAAAGGGTCTGTAAGAGAGAGCTTCCCCCACAAAATTTTCTGGGGACCCAAAAATCATTGAAAAACTGATTTTTCAGGATCTGGTTTCAAATGCATGCTTGAAACGAGGGAGAAGGGGGTTGCTTCAAAAAAAAAAAAAAGATACTAGAATAAAGGAAAATGCACACTGTTTTAAAAATTAAGCTCTACATTTTTACAATGCACTTTTATGACATTTAATTAAATATACTTAAGTGTAATTGTGAGACTGTGATAATTTTGGTTCAACAAATATCTATAGAATTGCAATGCATACACATCTAATGCCAGTGAGGAGAAGATAGAATAAACTTAAATCCAAATTCTACTGGACAACTTTTGAAAATATTTGTAACATTATTTGTGACTATAATTTAAATGTGTGTAGAACTCAAGAAAAATTCCAGAAAAACAAAAGCGAAGGGGAAGGGGGGCGTAATGAGTATTTTGCTGTATTACTTTAGAGACTTGAGTATTATTATTAATGACAGAAGAGTGGATTCGATGACGTTTTCATAATATTTAAAAGTTTTTTCTCAAAATTAAAAATAATCTTGTTTAAAAACAGTTCTTTAATTATTTGTAACGAAGATTGGAAACAATCTAGTGCATTAGTGTTATTAATACAGCAAAATTGATGTTAGTACATGAACAAGCAAGCTGTATAAGTTCTGAACAAACTTCATGTTTTTTCCGAATTTTTCGTAAACGTTTTTAGAAAACTTAAATTTAAAAAAAAAAACTTTTTCAAATAAATTGTCATGTTTTAATCTCATTCTTTTCTTTTCTTTCTTATTATTTTCCTCTAACGTCACAGTCATAATGAACATGTGAAAAGGCATTAGAAAAATCTTTGCTTTAATGTGCTAAATTCTCCATAACCACAATTATATACATTTCAAATAGAAAACATAAAATTTCACATTCCTAAAATGTAGCGAAAATGCTACAGGAATTTGCTCCACGTGGAAAGGGTAGAACACCTGTCACTACTTGATGGGAGGATGAAAAGAATAGGAAGTTACTCACAGGATTAGCAACTCAGCAGTGCGCACTAAAAGGACAAAGAAACAGGGGGAAAGCATAGAACAAGAAACTCGGCCATTTGGCTGGGACCCTAGGTGCTTTCAAAATAGTTGCCCTTGGGACAGAAAGAGTTAATATTAAATTTTAACAGAAATTGAAAAATTAAAAAAGACGCATTATTTGTACTGCTGTGAAGAATGTTATGCAGAAAAAATTATCTCAAAATATTGAAATGCGAATTAGCAATCGGGAGGAAACTTCCCCAAAGACTTAACATTGACTTCGAAACTTCCGAGGCTCTCTCCAGCGGCCCCTTAAATCATATTGTAGCACAAAACTTATATGATAATTTTTCATTTATGTCATGGATATCTATTCGTAAAAAAATAACGGAGAAAATCAGAGACATGACGGCATGGCCGACTGTTTAATTAAGGCGATTTGACATGGAACGATCCATCTACTGTTTATCTCTACTTATATTAATATAAATACTCTTTCTAATATTTTGTTTTTATTTGTCCTAATGTTTGGGAAGTCCTCTCGAATCACAACTCTTCCAAATGTTATAGAAGTGCTATGTTTACACCTCTTTTTTCAATTGTTTTATTTTTAGGAATTAGTCAGGGGACAAAAATGCAATCAGTGTGTTGATGGATCGTTTGGTTTAACTTCAGAATCTACTAAAGGATGCTATGAATGTTTTTGTTTTGGTAAAACACGTGTATGTAACCAAGCATCTATGTATTGGACAAAAGTAAGTTTGTTACTGTAGAATTAAAGCTTAACTTTAAGATTAAAATTTTGTGTTTGAATATGTGATTTCAAATTTAGATTATTTTGAATGTTAAATCCAAATCCAAACTTTTCTAAGCATTGTAAAAGTCCTGACAAAAACTATTTCTTATAGCTGTTAAAATATTCTTATTGTAAAAATGAACTAATATACAGTTTGATTTTTTTTTTCACTTTCAAATTTAATCGCAAAAACAGGAAAAAGAAGAAACTCTTTTAACTTTGAGAGAGTTCTGTTTTGTGCTAATTATAATTAAAATCTGAATTAGGTTGTTTTTCGCTTTGCTGTACTTGTGCATAAATAGTCTATTATTTTACTGATATTTCATAACTTATAAAAAAACTAATGTTTAATATATTTTTCCGTTGACAATGTTGAAATTTTCCGTAAGGGTCTGAAATTCAGTAAAATCCAAAATTCTGACTGATGTTGATTCCGTGGTCGCCAAATTAGGATACTATTATTAGTAAAGTAGTATGCATTGCTAAATCAGTGCTGCTAAAGAATGTTGTCTTTTTTAATTAGAAAATGTCATGCATGATAGCAGCAAAAACTACTGATTTCTGAATACAGCAGTTTATTTTGATGAAGGTAAATTTCAGTCATTCATAAGTTGAGTTTTTAAGTCTTTTTTTTATAAATGTATTGCATTAAAAAAATCTCTTTGTTCTATTTTCACAGCGTGGAGATACTGTACATTACTATTACTTTTTTTTCTCTTCTAGATTATACTTCCACCTCGAGACATCTTCATGGAAATAGGAGCCACAGAAATTCCATCCATTCTTGGATTTCAAACTTTCCCTGAAGATTTGACAATAAAAAGGATGGGAATACCATACGTTTTAGATAAACCTATGTACTGGAGTTTACAAAGAGACCAATTAGGAGATAAGGTAAAAATAATATTTTCATTAATGTATTTGAGAGTTTTTTTATTTTTTATTGTTTCAAAATACTTTGAATTCTGCGAACTGTTATTAAATTTTATCACAGGAACATTTTAGCCATATGTGTATTGCTATGAATCTAAGTATGAGTGTTTGTTACTCTTTCAAAATCCTTATTGAATTTTATATTCTTGTGATCTTAGATTGTCTTAAAATAACTTAATCTATGAATGATTGTTTTTATAAATCCAAATTTATTTAATGATCTGTATTTTAATTTTTAAACTTTTTTATATTTTGAAGTTAACTATGAAAATCATAAAAATATACAAATATGTTTGTGTTTTTCAGTAATTTATATATGTTTAAGGCATTTATTATTCAAAATACATTAATTTTCGTACATTTAATAACCTTTACAAACATTTAGGTGTTATCTTATAATGGGTATTTAACTTTCAACGTTGAAAGTCGCAGCTCTTCCGAGTTTCCGGAAAAACTTCTTGAGCGATATCCATTGTTGGTTCTACAAGGAAACCAGAGAATTGTCCTTGTTCACCCTCACTCTAAATCTGGTTTACGAATGCCTTATAAAGTCAAGTTTCATGAGGTAAGTTATTGGCCTTATTAAATCATTAAGTATTGCAATTGTTTCAATGTTTTCATCGAAAACTTTTGTTTGTTTTCAATTCAATAACATAAGCTTGCAATTGTTTTCAATCCATTTTTCTCAAATTATGTAAAGCATGTTAGCACTTGTGACTGCAAGAGTTAAGTACTAAGCTTGAATTCCAATTTTCACATGTGTGATTTGTTTTATGAGTTTAAAGTAATTTAACATTTTTTCTGGTTTTATCTTGACAATCAAATTTGATTTATCATAATAAGTTTGATCAGTTTGAATATTTTTTTTGAATCGTTATGTGTTAATGCTATTTTATCATATCTTGGTTATTTTTATTTTATTTTATTATTTTTTTAAAACTTCTTTATTGAAATATTTCCTTTTTCTTTTGAAAATATTTTAGGATGAATGGAAAAATTTTGATAATCCCCTGATACCAGTGACCAAAGCTGTCTTAATGGTTGCATTGCAAAATCTACAATATGTGCTTATCAGAGGAACAAATGGAGCTGATGTAAAATATGCAAGGTAAATGAATAAATGTTCAAAAATATTTCCCTTGTCATTCATTCCATGTCAAGCTACTCATATTTCAGAATGATCCTGATTCAATCATCTTAAAAATCAATGATTTTTTTTCCAGTCTATAATTAGGGCAACGCTAACTTGGTAGCTTTGCTAAAGGCTATGCAGATCCTTATCACAGGTTAGGTTTTCCCCAACTATAGAAATAGTTGCTTCTGCCTATAAAAGGTCTATTTTTAGATATCTTTACTCAGGGCCAGAAATTCAGAGGTATGTTATGGATCTGGGTATCTTAATAAATCAGGACTTCAAGTTTAGTCAACAGTGCAGTATTGCTAGTAACAAAGCCAACAAAATGCTTGGCTCAATAGATCTATTTCAAACAA
Organism: Uloborus diversus; assembly: GCF_026930045.1. NCBI lineage: Eukaryota > Metazoa > Arthropoda > Arachnida > Araneae > Uloboridae > Uloborus > Uloborus diversus. The sequence goes on from NC_072737.1 coordinate 150,933,158, forward strand.
ATCTAAGAAGGTTCTTCTGCCTTTATATGGGAGTTTAGTAAGACCTCATTTGGAGTACGCTGTTCAGTTTTGGTCGCCTTATCTGAAGAAAGATATTTTTGTATTGGAAAGGGTTCAAAGAAGGGTAACTAAATTAGTAAGGGGACTCTCAGATTTAGATTATGATACCAGACTTAATAGGCTTAACATGTATAGCCTGGAGCAAAGGAGAGTCATAGGGGACATGATTCAGTTATTTAAATTTATCAAAATAAAAGATGTAAATGGATTAAATTTTTGTGGGGAAAGCAGGACAAGGGGGTCATTGTTTTAAGCTATTTAAATCTCAGGCTGACTTGGAAATTAGGAAAAACTACTACTTTAGCAGGGTCGTGGACACTTGGAATAGCTTACCGGAAGAGGCGGTAATGAGCAAGGGGGTGGATAGCTTTAAGAGGGCCTTTGATCTTCATTGGGGACTAATTAATTGACTAGGACCAGCCTAGCTGGGCCCAGATCCTGTTGCTGGTCGTCACATTTGTATTTGTATATCTTATAGCTAAACTCTCCCGATTCGTTCAGTGAGATTCCTTAGAAAGGGATTTTTCAATGATTAGAATGTAGAAAAAATCCTTACAGCAAAAGGATCACTGTTGGGAAACAAAACCATTTCACACACAAGTATAAAAGTTGTATGTGTCTGGTCATTTTCATAGCATGTTTATTTCAACGCCCTTTTAAAATTTTAACCCTTTAAAACAAAATACAAAAAATTGTAGTTTATAGAGTTAATTGCTCAAAACACTGAACTTCCTGTGCTTGTATTGAGCTTGCAATGGTTTTGAAAATACTGTAGTAAAAACATTGTGTACATTTTTAGCTTATTTTAAGCTTGCTCTTATACTGCTTTCTTTTTTTTCTCTTTTTTGATGTTAAACAAATTTCAATTCATTTATTTCCTTATGTGTTTCATGTTGCATATGTTAAAATCATGTTTATTTTGAATTTGATGATAGCATGAACTTTTTATCACTTTGCTGTATAACTTGACTTTTATTTTAATTTCTAGATTGTATAATGTAAGTCTTGATAGTGCTGCTTCCGATCAATCCCAATCTAGTGCTAAAGGGATTGAGATGTGTAGGTGTCCACGTCAGTATGTGGGAACATCTTGTCAGGTATTATAAATCTCTGTGATTAAATTCGGTTCTATATTTTTAAGACCACATAAATTGTCTGCTGTAGTACAGTAAACTTTGACAGCAGAATCACGACGAAGAACAAATGTTGACTATTTTCTTGTTTATGGTGAATGCAGTTTGTAAACATCTTCCAATTTTTAACTATATCAAACTAAAAGTGAAAAAAAATAAAAAAAAAATAAACTATCCTATGCCAGGCTGATGAGTGATAATAAGCACAAAACTGCAGTCCTTAGCTGGAATGACTGAGCTCGCAGTGTATTTCATGTACATCTGCCTTAGCCCCGGCTATAGGGCAGTAACTTACTAAAAATTAACTCAAATGTTTGCGGACCATATGAAAATTGCCTGTAGACCACAGGTTGAGAAGCTCATATTTTTTATGTTTATTTATGGTATTTATCTGTATTGACTCAACAGATCATCACATAATGAGAAAAAATTAATTTGCCTCATACTTATGCCACAGACATTAATGGTTCATTAAAAGGTTATTCTAGCGGCGTAATGAGATTTGTTATGGGAGGAAACAATTTTCAGGCCAAATTTGCAATTATATGCATTGCTCTCGAAATAACTCACCATTGAATGTTTTAACTAAAATTTTTTCCCTTCCTTTTAACAATGCATGTTTTTACTGCTACTTTGTGATAGTAAGGAATGCAAAAAATGTGAGAGTGATCTTGAAAAAACTTGTTTTATAAGAAAAATCCAGTGTAGCGAAAGAATTTACTGAGCCCGTTTGAATGCTATTTATTTTTAACTGTTTAGAGATATGTGAATTTTTTACTTTGATGCATGTAAAATTTCATGAAAGTTGTATTCATTATTTCTTTTTAACTGTTTTACATTGAAAGGATCCTGCTCCTGGTTATTACAGAAAACGAAAACCTAATTACTTGAACAGCAAAGATGTATTGGATCTGGTTGGATGGGCAGAACCTTGTGAATGCAATAGCCACAGTAACTTGTGTGATAAAGAAACTGGAATTTGCATTGTATGATTCAAGTTTTTATATTTTTATCCAACTGATTTTTTTTAACTATGCCTATTTAAAAAAAATGCAAGTTTCATTTTGTTATTTTTTTCATTTTTTAAATTGTAGAGAATACTTAAAACGACATTCAGTGTAAATGCTTAAATTTTATTCATACACATCTTTGGTTTTGTATTTTTCAACTAGTACTGGTAAATTATATAAGGCTCTTACTACATCACTCAATAAGTTTCCAGTCTAACTAAGTAAAAAAGAAAGTTGACTTTGTTCATCAGTATATTCTTCTTTAAGATTGATGCACTCATTCCAAAACTCTTCTATCTTTTGGACGCGTTCTATGTGGAACAATTTCTCTTTGCTCTCAGTGTCAGCAACCACAGATACATTTCTTTCACTGGGTCATCTTTTTGAAATCTGCAGAAAGTCAGTTGTCACATATTAAACCAGAAACTTGTTGAGTGACATGTTTCGGCTCCTGAAAATTCATTTTCCAGCTCAAAAACCTTACAAATTCCCAAGATTCTCAGTAAAATATTCTATATTAAGATAAAATTAAACGTGGTTATTAATGAATTTGTATGCATTAACAAATTATGCAAACTAATATTTGTTGTCACTTGAAACTAAATTCTTTATTTTCATTAATGTGCTGTTGAAAAGAAAATTTATAGTGCCGTTTTTGGATTTAAAAATTACTTATACAAGAATTATATTCTGAAATCATCAGTCAATTTAAAATTCAACAATCATTGATGTATGGAAGGCTTAATATTTGTGTGGTCTGAGGCAAAAGAGATTAAGGGAAACATGATTCGGTTGTTTGAATTTATTAAAAGTTTTTGAAATGTTTCATCATTTTCTCACCCGATTGAATTTGATATTTAGAATTGTGGCGGAAACACTATGGGAGACCACTGTGAACAATGTAAAAAAGGATTTTATGGTGATCCAAAGCGAGGGCCTTGTAGACCATGTGCTTGTCCTCATCCATCTAACAGGTAAGAAGGTCTTGGATTTTATAATGTAAATTCTATGTGATTCTGGGATTCTATGCAATAGGAAAAAGAGTTGGAAATTTCAAAACATTTCAAAGTCGATGAAATTTGAGAAATTTTTATGCTCTTTTTTTAAATTCTTATTTTGCCTCTAATCAGAATGTATTGAATAATACTCATATAAAGAATAGCTAATGATCGAGTAACCCGCAATCTTCAACAATGAAACTCGCGCCACCACATGATAATTTGATAGTATGTTTTGGTTATGTTTAAAGGGAAAGGCTTTATTGTGACAAGGCTAAACTGGATCTGGCAACTTAACTGTTTTACTGGTAAGACTGTGTCAGTTCAGGGGAAAGAAGAAACGAAAAATGGTCAACAATGAACGCTACCTACTGGAGTTTGGGGTTAATCCACTGGAGTTAGGGTTAAAATTTCAACTATCAAAATATAACCAAACAGGCAATGGCTTCATTCAAGTGTAAAAGCAATTTTCACCTGTCATACCTTGACCGGAAACTTTCTAGTAATATAAATAAATAAAAGAACTGCAAGGTGAGTGTCAAGTGGTGCAGATTTAATTCCAGATCAGGAAACTTCTGGCAATTAATAGTACCTTCCGTTTTGTGTTACTAATTGGAATCTTTTAAATTTCATTGCTTTTGAACTGTGTAAAGTTTTTCACAATTAGTAGAAACATCTAGCAAAGCTCCAACAGGCAAAGTTTTTTGTTTGAAAGCCAATTGCTCACATTCTCGTTCTTTACTTTCACCAGTGCTGACACTCAAACAATTTGTTACTGATACCTTATGTATCCATATGTTTTAAAGTTTTGTAAATATTTTAATATGAATTTTCTATTTAGTTTCAGTGACACTTGTGTTCCAGATGCCTTGGATTATGTGTGCATTAATTGTCAACAAGGCTACACTGGAAGGCATTGTGAAAGGTATATTTATTATGTTGATTTATGCATTGAATATAATGTAGCCATAAATACTGGTTTATTTTTACTAAAGATTATGTACTTTTTCATTTATTGGCTAAAAATAGGGAAAATATATTTTTGTTAGTTCAATTTCAAAACATGTTCAATTGATGTTGATGAACAATATTTGAAATTTTGTATTTGGTTGTGCTGTTAGTATTGTATAGTGTGCTATTACTTTTGAATAATGTTGTAGTCTTTGCTGTGCATTACAGTATTTCTTGCCCCATTAGATGCACTTTTTTTTATTGAAAAATGTGCCCAAATATTAGTGATAGGCAAGCAATGTTGGCAATGAAAGGTCCGCTGGAGAACCTTTTTACTTCCTTTTACAAAAAAGGAAGTATTGTATTCGCGAAAAAATGTTTACTCAAAAATCGGCTTTAACTTCCATTTTGCTTTGAAAGAATGTTGAGTTTTTTTTTTCAACCCGACTATACGTGGATAAGTGCCTAAGAATGTATAGACACCCGAAATATCCATTTTGATGATCCCCGAATTAATTACAACAGTTTTTCTTGTGACGTCCGTATGTGTGTATGTGTGTTGCATAACTCGAGAACTGCATGTCCTAGAAAGATGAAGTTTGGTACGTAGACTCCTAATGGGGTCTAGTTGTGCACCTCCCTGTTTGGTTGCATTCGGATGTTCCAAAGAGGGTCTTTTACACCTTTTTGGAGGGAAATCATTGCCAATTTCAATGCAAACTCAAGTGGTGTTATAATCTGGCAAACACTTGGAGATATATCGCCAAACATTTGGTTGGAAAGTTCTGTCGCCAACTTGGTGACAAATTTGGAGGTTTTTTTTTCGTTTTTAAAATCTGGTTTCATTTTGGCCACTATTGGCGATACTTAGAGAGTTAACTACTGAATCACATTAAAATTGCCAATAATGGGAAAATAACATTAAATTGGTATAAAAGGAAGTTATTTGATGCACACATCAGCTCGTTTCTATGGCGCTAGGAAAATAATTGTCCAAGGAACGTTATTTTTGCGAATTATATATTTAGTCACAGGTGTAATAAAGTAGGGGGGCAAACTTTTTTTTTCAAGGAATATTTATTTGATTCATATTCTGCCATCAAATAAAAATAATGCTAAAACTATCCATTTCAAATAATAAACGAATAAATTAAAAAAACATAACTCTTGACACAATATATGTTGTTCAATTTAAACAGAACAGAGCTACAGAGAGTAATGCGCACATACATCAGGACAGCACAGATTTAACCAGGCACTAATGAAGGGTAAGGCGGCTTCCTCTCATCTCCTTTTCACAGCAAATGAATTGATAACAGCAGTGGCAGCCCTATGTTTTGATGTCCCTCCGCCCCACAAACAAGAGCTCTCAAAAATGTGGGAAACGATCCCTAGAAACAGCCTCTTGCAGATTTCAATGACCCTGTATCAATCATACCTCCAGCCTGGGAGGCCCCCTTGTTAATTATAAATACAACAAATGTTTATTAATATAATTGAACCTTAATTATACCTATTTTTAACATTAACAAAACAAAGTTTTCTAATTACAATCCCACATATATACATTTAGGATTGACCTTATAATGAGGGTATCAGGAGAGTGATTCAAGGATCACTTTAAATACGATATAGAATATTCTTAGTTTAAGAGGGTCGGGGGTTTCTCTCCTGGGTAAAATTTTGAAAAATAGATATAAAATTCTGCATTTTGAAGCCTTTATAAGGCCTCAAAACACAGAATTTTATATCTATTATAAAGCATAATTAGACTAAAAAAAATATCACAAAAGAAATAGGCAAACCAAGACTTTTTATAAGTTTTATACCCTTTTGCAAATTAAGAGAATGCAAAATAAGAATCGTTTTTGATTCGACTAATCGTTGACATTGATCGACAGAGAAAGGAGAAAAGACAATGCATTGTCACTTGGTCACATTGGCTTTTGAAGGAAATTATTTTATTATCACTTTAGGATCAGGTACACGGGCCTCTCCTGGGCTTTTGATAGCGACACTATGGTGCAGTTTAAAAATAAATAAACTATAGCTTGAAATGACTAATTGGTGGCTGAATACAAGTATATAATTTTTTTCATATTCATAATAATTGCATCAGTAATATACGAATTACATTTCATTTGAGCAATTGACAAACAATTGAGAAAAACCATTTGCTTGAAACTAGGGGGGCAAAATAATAACTCTGCCCATAGCTCAAAACAAGTAGGAGGACTCTTGCTCCCTATGACCCCCTCCCCCCAAATTACGCCTATGTATTTAGTTTCACAATGCGAACATAGAAAAAATCTGATATTAATTAGCTTATCGAGGAAAAAAGAAGGTTAATTTTACTCTTAATTTTTTCAATGATGAACTGTTAAATTTTTTTCATCGCTGTTCTTATAAAAGCGTTCAAATTTTCAGAAACTGAACACATATAAATAAATGCATTGAGTGGTGATGCATTAAATTCTGTGATATAGGTAATCTACCTGTATATTTTATATTTGTTTTAGTGCCTTCTTTCTCTTGATGATTTTTACTGAAGATATGACTTTTTATTCTGCAGCATATCAGTTAACGTATGTTCACTTTCAGGTGTGACGCTGGGTTCTATGGTGATTTGTCAAAAGAAAATGGAAAGTGTTTGTCTTGCAATTGCAATCCATATGGATCTGTGAGGAGGGAATGTGACCCTATTACTGGTCAATGTCAATGCAATGAAGGTGTTGGCGGAAGGGATTGTACTATTTGTAGCCATGGTTTTATTTTGACTGAGTATGGGTGTAAATGTAAGTTACATATATTTTCATTATTTTACAAATTTCTACTGATTTCAATGTGGTTACTGTAACCCAGAATTAAAAAATATCTATTAAAAATGAATTTTATTCATTGTTTATAAATATAATTTTTTTTAAATCAGCATGTGAAGATGAATGCACAGGGATTCTTCTGAAGGAGCTGTATGAAATGCAGTTGAAAGTTGATAATACTAACTTTACAGATCTACCAAGATTACCATGGGGTTATCTAGACAAAATGCTTAAGGAAGAGCAGAGATTAAAGGTAAATGTAAAAGCTTTAGTTAATAAACATTTCATGCTTAATATTATGCAAGCATTCACCATTTTCTTTGACTTATTGTTAAGACTTAAAATGGACATTTTTTAAGTGCTTTTATGTGCAGCTTATGTAACTCTCTTCTATTGACTTCTCTTTCACTAAATTAATCTATAATTGTATTAGGTTATCAATAGCTGGGATATTTATTATGAGTTAGGGATGAATACACCCAAACCTGTTTTTATGCGGTGGATAGAGACCGCATAAAAAAAATTGCTTAAAAAATTGTTTGAAACTTCACGAGTAGCTATAAAAAGTTGTTTTTGTAACAGTTTTTAAAAAAAATTTATGCGTTGATAAGGACCGCATAGAAAACGTCTGACGTAGAACATTGCCCAAAATTTTATATTTAAACGAAATCAAAATAATTTTTCGAATAAGGAAATTTTTAGGAGGCCACAGTGACTTCCCATCAGGATGCCCCTGTTGTCACTTGAAGGTACTACCTCACACTCTTTGTATAAATAATTTTCATATACAGTTGAGTCCCGACTTAGGCAAAGGATACGTTCCAAGACTCCTCGCGTAAGTTGAAATTTCGCATTAGGAAAAAATATATGTAAAACATTTTTTTAAAGCATACCAAATTCTTTTAGACACTTATAAACACCCCTCAAACTGCTTTTAAAAAATTCCTTTTACTACACACTACAATTTCTTAAATAAAGAACTAAATTTTTACCGTATTTAAAAAATAAAAAAAATTAAAAAATTTTTTTTTATTCAACATGAAATATTTTAAATGCTCAAAATAAATGGGAGATATAGACATAAAATAAAACAACATGGTACGCGAAGTATGTATTAATAATAAAATGCTGATCTATAATAGAGAATAGTGAGTACAGTAGATACAGTAATAATAGTTATGAGTTAAAAATGAAGATAATGATGATTTATGCTCCATGATCAGATCTTTATTCTCATCTAATGCATTTTTAAATACGGTTGCTTCGTCTTTTCTTTTATAACGTTTCAATTTAGGGCAACAGCCCCTCTTATCTCTTTAATCCACAATACAAGAGCAGCTTCTATTTTAATAATATTTACTTTGCTAGACTGTTCTGCAAGCTTCAATATTGAAACTAAGTTCAGAACTTTCACGGATATCTTTTTGTTTTGACTTTTAATTGTACATATGGAAGATTCACTGATATTAATGTCGTGCTGCCGTCGACGTTTTGTAGTTGTTCAAGCATATCGAGAATCTAAGGCTTTTTTTTAAAATCAGAAACTTTCTTTTTCTTCCCATCTTCACAAACTTTAGATAAAGGTGCCACTGAGGCGCCAGAAATTTCATACACTATAATATTTAGAATGAAAAAAATTAATAAATGAAAGATGCTGAGTGTTTTTTTGATGCATTAACAAAGCGATGCGTAGATTAGTTTGGTGTGAGAACTTTCACTGTCAGTGATGCTTAAAGGATGTAATAACATTTACGAAATAAATATTTTGTAGCCAATAACGAAGCAGATACTTCCTCCCAAAACAATTCGTTGTGGATGAAAATTTTACATTAGTTCTAAAATTCGTTACTCGGAAAAAATTTGCGTTGTAGCCATTTCGCGTAAGTCGAATCGCGTTGTAGTGGGATTCGACTGTACCGCACAAAAAAAATTCTCAAAAAAAAAAAAAAAATTGCACAAAAAAAGACCGCATTAAAACAGGTTTGGATGTCAGACATTTTTTGTTAGACGCAGGGCCATTCCACGGAAAACGTTCATTTTGCCTGATACATTTGATTAAAAATAATACTTTAAAACATAAATAAACATATTTTTTCTGCTTAAGGGGGGGAGGGAAGTAAAGTTTTCAGCATCAAAAAATTGACTTTTTTTTACAATTTTTTAAAGAAAATGGTTTGATTAAATTTATTTAAACCTTTTGCTCATTATTATGTATGGTTTTAAGAATATTCTATAAATTCTTGATCAAAAAATATCCACAGTCAAGCCAGTGACAGAGTTTTTCCCAGAGCACCTTTGGAAAAAGATGATTTGCGGTGTTCACTGTATCTCAGCTGACATTTATTTGAAATCAAATTCTATTTGAATTTAGTCAAAGTATTACTTAATCCTTCCCCTTGTGTTCTCAGATCTTTTTTGTTTGACTTAAAAATTTTGGTGGCCATGTGAAGTTAAAAGTGCTACTTTTTAAGAAAAATTCCGCTATTTTGTTAGTAAAAAACCCCATGAAAAAACCTCAAATTTAACGTGGGGGGGGGGGGGGGTTTGTATGCAGAATGTGTGTACTTAATTTGAAATAAACTGGTCAATTGGTTTTAAAATGGGAGTGAACACAAACTTTGAAAAAGTGGTTTTGAGAAAAATGCGTTTAAAGTTTTAGAAGCTAAAAGCATTAATTCCAGTTCCATAAAGTACAGTCCCTGTAGCAGCTTGGATTTCCTCAGCCTCTTCTTTTTTCATTGTTTATTCATAGTATATTTAACTAACCCCAAGCAAGCAGTGCTGACATTCTGAGTGTCTGCAGCTATCAGAACTGCTGCATTGTTTGGCAGCTGTCGGAGCTACAGTTTGAAGGAGTTGAGACTGAATACTTGATAACTTTGGGAATTTTTTGCTCGAAAGGACTTCAAATTTTGGGAATATATTTTTGAAATGTTTAACTACAGGACAAAACAAAGAAGAAAAACCCCTTTTTTAAACTGCAACCCCCCCCCCCTTCTTAACTACAGTGAAGCACTGTTTATACGGTTTTGAAGGGACTGTACGAAAAAAGTGTACAAATGAAAAAACTTATAATAGGTATAGGTTAATGTGTATTAGACTCTGTAGGGACCAATTTTAAAAACGTATAATTGATAAAAACGTATAAAAGAGAAACATATAAACGGTGCTTCACTGTAATTACAAATTTATGGGTGATTTCATAAGCCAAAAATTTTGTCATTACCCTTTAAAATTGTTACTTTTTAATGAAATATATGAATTCATGTGCGAGGGGTCGACTTTTTCATGAAATAGCCCAACAGCGTAAGATAATGGTTTCACAGTTGAACTTCTTCCTCTGAAAAGTAAAGAATGTACTAAAGTTACTGTTGTTGAAATCTCTTTTTTTTCCTTTTGATATTATTTTTGCATAGTTTTTTTTTTTTATAATTGTCTTTTATATTTCAGCCTTTGGTAGATGATTATCAAAAGAATATTTCCATGGGCAAGGACCTTGTTGATAAATTTACATTTTATCTTGACCTCGAAGCAAAAGCTGATATGCAATTAGTAAAGGTAACGCTAACAGATTTCTTTCAATTTTCTAAGATTTTTTAATTGTAACTGCTAAGTGGTTCCAAAAAATTTCATGTAATGTTCTTTTGTCGATACATTAGAGAAAAACAAAGCATGTCCGAAAAAAAATGTTATTAAAGTTTTTCAACATCTCTATATATGTTAATGAGCTTTTTGTGTAGTCGTTTAAAATATTGTGTGTCTGGATGGCCCACGGAGCCCGCCACCAGGGTTGTACCCAGAGGGGGTGGGGGCCCAAACCCGAAATGTTTTGTAACGTAAAACATAAGGGCGTTTTTGTTTTTTATTTACTTTGTAATGTCAGAAAAGGAAGATAATAAAAAATTTTAATACTTAGTTTCGTGACTATTAAACAAGTGAAAATTTGAAGAAATACAGAAAAAGCAATTCTAGTCTCCATTGCTGCAAAACATACTTGAAATTTAGACACTTATTAGAACTTCCTGCTCTCTTTCCCAATTCAATTCAGGTCCGTCCAGGGCCAAGGCAGGCCCTTTGTCAGTTTGTTAGACTTGCCCTGCTCGGAACTCTTATAAAACTTATACTGCACCGATTTTGAGCCGGGGACTCCCCAAGGGTCAGGTCCCTAGTTTCCAATCAGACTAGTACCTGATTACCGAGATGTGCCAAATTCAGCTCCTTTTGATACATTCTGCATAAAAAAATGCAAAATTTATGATTCTCGCATTCTTGTAGCATGTAAGAATTCTCAAGATAAATTTTTGTGACTCATATGTTTCATGACTTGCCATTTATTTAATACCGAATTCAGTATTTTTTAAGTTCTTTCATTATTACTTGCCTTTTTCTTATTTCTATGGCAAACTGTAAATATCTTAAGCATGGGGAAAAAATGTAACAGTTACTCTACTCTATTTCATTCTCTGCACTACTTGTCATTGAATAAAAAATTGTTTGTTTTGGGAAATATTTTGTTACATTTTTAACTTAAAACAGGTGTGTTTTACAAAGTTATAATCATTTTGTAAGACTGTGTAACCAACTTCAGAAAGTGCAAATGAAGTGCTTTAAATAATTTCAACTGTTTTAGAGTCTTCAGAAATTATTTAAGTTTTGAAATTCCTCGAAAAGTACTTCAATTTTGTCTCTTATCAAGAAAATAAAGTCTGAATTGTCCAAATTGCCAGAATATTACTCTTTCGTTACTTTTTTTCTGAATTTCCACATCGTTTCTTTTAAGGCATTTTGTACAATTTTTACTATTTGATGAAATGGGGAAAGGGGAATGTTGAGAAAATGATCAAAAACAAACTAGTACACTAAAAGCCAATATGAGCAAGTGACAATGTGCTTCTCTTTTCTCCTCCCTCGTTTTTCCTCTGTGTTGATTAAATGTCAACGATTTGTCGAACAAGCAATTTGTATTTTGATTGATCTTGACTTTCAAAAGAATGCATAACTTTTGAATGTTTTTTTCCCCTATTTTTCTTTATATTTTTGTAGTCTCAATTACCACCATAAGACCTCAAAATACAGATTTTTATATCTATTTTTCAAAAAATTTCAACCCCGAACCCCCTGAAAAAATATATATTCTGCATTCCATTTAAAGAAACATGCTGCTGTTATCCTTTCCACTACAAGGTTAATAAAAAAATTAATTAAAAATAAAAACAGTGGGAGCATTAAAAAAACGAGACAAAAACATGAGAGCTGTATCAGTAAAAAAGACATATATGGAGGAAAGCGCGCTAAAAATGTCCGCGCTGCAAAAGGGAAAAACGTACCTGCAATTGATCAGTACCCCGTTCTAAATCCGGCTCTGTCTGTGAGTTTAGAACTTTTTATGCATGTATGTGTGCCTATATATTGTTACAAATTCTGTAAATAGTAATTATTGTAGGAACGTAACCTGTAAATAGTTTCCCGTAATGAATATACAACCCCTTTTTCATTCGACTAAAATGTACGACCCCTATTTTCTTTCTTTTCATTGATGACGGTCTACTACTTTACAGAAGCGTGTGGAATATTTGAGAAATTTCTTTTCGGTGTATTTAAGCCGTTAGCGATGGATAAACAGTTAGTTTCGATTCAGATTTCGAACGGAGAGCATTTTGCTCTGTTTATAGCGAGGCATTTCGCTGTGTTGTTTTCGTATTTGGAAGTAAATACGTGTGTAAACGTTGAGTTTACGGTGTTGTGTGATAATTGCTTAATTGCTGATGAATAATTTAGCAGTTGTTGAAGATCTTTCCTGTGCATAGTGTAAATAAATTTCCTGTGCTTTTATCAAGAACTGTGTCTTCATTTTAAGAAAGTAGAAAGTCGCACCGAATCCGTTACAATTTGGCGCCCAACGTGGGGCCACTTCAGGACTTTCTTGCAGTAAGTGTGACTTTGGACATTTTTTCATAAAGACTTTTTAAATTTGGACTTTTAATTTTATGGTGATTACTCGCGCAATGGTATGAACAATTAAAACAACTGCTTGATGCAATCAACTCTGTGAAGAGTGATATGGCGGCTAATCAAGAACAATTAAAAAATGATATGGCGGCTAATCAAGAACAATTAAAAAATGATATGGCGGCTAATCAAGAACAATGGAAAAGTGATTTAATGGTGCTGAAAAAGGATTTAGCTTCTAACCAAGAGGAAATTAAAACGACCTTACTTCGGTAAAGACTGTGATGGAAAAATAAATTTAATGAGATAGAGCATCGAGTTGAATGCTTTTGATGAAAAATTTGAAACAGTAGAAAACCGTATCGCAACAGTTGAGAATCATGGTGGATGAGAAAATTAAAGACATGGAAAGGAGATTGGCGACCGCGGAAAGCAGCTATGTACAGTTTTGCGCTCCCACATCTGTTGCTCGGACCGTCCATTAAACTGGCCACATTTGATGGGAAAAGTTCGTGGCAGGTGTACAAAACCCAATTCATGATAGTGGCGGAAGCGAACGGATGGGACTCTGCTACCAAGGCCTGCCATCTTGCAGCATCCCTGAGAGGTGACACAGCGGACATTCTTCAGACCCTTCCGGACAGCCAGCGCCTGGATTTCGCCGCCCTCACATCTGCGTTGGAGCTTCGCTTCGGTGAGAAGTGCCAGAAAGATTTCAGCCGACTCCAGTTGAAGTCCCGTTTCCAGAAAACCGGGGAAACCCTGCAAGAGCTTGCGGCGGACATCGAGAGACTGTCTCATCTTGCTTTTTGCGACTGTCCTGCGGATGTTCGAGACAACCTGGCACTCAACTACTACGTCGACGGGGTTCAAGATCCGGAAATCCAGAAAGCTCTACGGATGGCGGATGTCAAAGACCTGAATTCTGCTGTTGTGTATGCGATGAAGTTGGAGGCCGCCCAGCAAGCAACCCGTGTGGATCGCCATCCCATCCGAACTCTGGAAGCTGATGAGTCTGATTCCAGGTCGTCCCACCTCGCTGAACTCGAGAGACAACTCGGTGACTTGGCAAGACATCTGAGCAGCATAACAGTCCAAAAGAAACAAGAGCAGAAGTGCTGGAAATGCGGTAGTGAAGGACACCTGCGAAGGAGTTGTCCGGCTCGCCAAGCTACGCGAGGGAAGGAAATCACCACCACCAGAGCTCTGCAGATTTCCTCTTCTAGTAGTGGCAGTGATGGACTTTTCATTTACGCCCATGTAAATGGGAATCCTTGCAAACTGATTGTCGACACTGGAGCCAATGTGACAATCGTTAGGACAGATGTGGCTCGTGAATTTGGATTGAAACTGCTGTGGATATCGCCACGCGTAAGTCTCCAGACTGTGACAGTGACAAAATTGAGATTGACGGTAAAGTGGACTTGGAAATAGTGTTTGGGAATGCCACCTACCATCATACGGCATTCGTCGCTAATATCACGGACCCCTTCATTCTCGGATTGGACTTTTTGAAGAAATATGACTTCACTCTCGACTTCAAGACTAATGAGCTGCACTCGATGAGAGAAGACATAGCCGTTTTCCCTGCAGAGAGTGATGTAAAATCCGCTCATCAAATAATAGCTCAAACAGATTTATCGATTCCCTCAAGGTCAGAATCATTAATACCTGGCTCCCTTGAAGAAAGCAATAGTTTTCGATTTGGACTCATTGAATACCCTAACCTAAGCAATAACCTAAAAGGAGTGCTGGTAGCATCTACGCTTGTGGACCTTTCCAAGGATGTAATTCCTGTAAGAGTCGCCAACGTGAGTGAAAGGCCAAGGAATATTCGGAAAGGTGAAGTGTTAGCAACTTGTACTCCAGTAAACTGCATCATTAGAAGAATCAATTCCCCGAAACTGTGTCTTCTGAGTCCTTGACATCGAAGTTAATTGGGAGTGCACCCTTATCGAAAGATCAAAGAACTGCTGCGGAACAATTGGTGGATGACTTTAAGCATCTGTTTTCATCTACATCGGAGGATGTTGGCCGTACAAATTTAACGCAGCATAGGATCTACACTGGAGAACACCCACCTATTAAACAGCATCCAAGACGACTACCGTTCGCCAAGAAGGAAGAGGTCGAGACCCTCCTGAAAGAGATGAAGGAGAATGATGTAATCGAACCTTCATCCAGTCCTTGGGCCTCTCCCATTGTCTTGGTCCGAAAGAAAGATGGCTCCACTAGATTTTGTGTCGATTACCGACGGCTGAATGAAATCACCAAGAAAGACAGTTACCCTCTTCCACGGATAGACGACACCCTTGGACACTCTTTCCGGACACAAGTGGTTTTCGACCCTGGACTTGAAGAGCGGCTACTGGCAGGTTGAGATACACCCTGATGACCGAGAGAAGACAGCATTTACAACTGGACAAGGCTTATGGCAGTTTAAAGTGATGCCCTTCGGCCTCTGCAATGCACCAGCTACGTTTCGAGCGTCTTATGGAGACAGTGTTAAGAGGACTTTCCTACGAATCCTGTCTGGTCTACTTAGACGATATCATCATCGTGGGACGCAGTTTCGAAGAACATCTGGCAAATCTTAGGAAGGTGCTGCAAAAGCTTAAGGAAGCCAATCTGAAGTTAAGTCCGTCCAAATGTAATTTGTTCCGCCGGGAAGTGAACTATCTTGGTCACATCATCTCTTCTGAGGGTGTGCAAACCGATCCAGAAAAGGTATCTACGGTCAAGAGTTGGAGTCGTCCCGAAAACATCCATCAGCTGCGAAGTTTCCTGGGGCTCTGCACGTACTGCAGGAAGTTTGTAAAGGGTTTTTCCAACATTGCACGACCTTTGCATAAGCTGACAGAGAGCAAGCAAAAGTTTGAATGGTCCAAAGAATGCGAAGATGCATTTCTACGACTGAAGGAGGCTTTAACATCAACGCCTATCCTCGCCTATCCTCAGCCTGAAAAATCCTTCATCCTAGACACTGATGCGAGCGACGAGGGAATTGGAGCTGTTTTATCCCAAGAAATTGACGGAAATGAACATGTCATCGCTTACTGGAGCAAATGCTTATCAAAGTCGGAGCGAAATTACTGCGTCACCACCAGAAAGGAGTTACTGGCCATAGTTCATGAGTATTACGTAAACAACCATGGTTGATAACATAAAAGTTGTAGATAATTTTTGCTTTTAATGTTTAGTAATATTTCTTGTTATTATTGTGTTTTCTGTATCTGTTAGTTATTAATTAATGTGTATATTTGTAAACTTGTGATAGAAGTTTGGCACCCTTTCTGGGGATTGTACTGCCCGGGACGTTCAGTCCTTAGGAAGGGGGCAATGTTACAAATTCTGTAAATAGTAATTATTGTAGGAACGTAACCTGTAAATAGTTTCCCGTAATGAATATACAACCCCTTTTTCATTCGGCTAAAATATACGACCCCTATTTTCTTTCTTTTCATTGATAACGGTCTACTACTTTACAGAAGCGTGTGGAATATTTGAGAAATTTCTTTTCGGTGTATTTAAGCCGTTAGCGATGGATAAACAGTTAGTTTCGATTCAGATTTCGAACGGAGAGCATTTTGCTCTGTTTATAGCGAGGCATTTCGCTGTGTTGTTTTCGTATTTGGAAGTAAATACGTGTGTAAACGTTGAGTTTACGGTGTTGTGTGATAATTGCTTAATTGCTGATGAATAATTTAGCAGTTGTTGAAGATCTTTCCTGTACATAGTGTAAATAAATTTCCTGTGCTTTTATCAAGAACTGTGTCTTCATTTTAAGAAAGTGGAAGTCGCACCGAATCCGTTACAATATGTATATATGTGTGTGTGTTAGAGCAATGTGTGAAACCGGGCTCCTCCCGAAGAAAATTTCTGGCTACAGCCTTGCCAGTCACCCCAACCCCCTCTACAAAAGGCTGAATAGAATGTTTTTTTTTTTTTTCAAAAATATTCCTTATTGTTAAAGATGAGAAAAAAACGTGCCTTGGGAAAACGAAGTAATTTTGATAAGAAGAAAAAATGTTGGGAAAAACTAAATTTGTTTTGAAAAGAAACTAAAAATAAAACTTTTTAATAGTTGTGGTTTATTGATCAGGTAATTACGTACCACTCTTCCTATATCCGACACCCTCCCCTGGTATATTTTTTTCTTTTTCCTAATTGGTCTAAAAGTAATATTTCCGAACTCCCCTCCCTCCTCAATTAAAGAGCATCTCAAATCTCATTTGAGAAATTTCCAAGGGAGAACTGCCAAACACCTCTAACTACACCAAAAATCATTTTTTGCTTTTTAGGATCTTCAATTTTGAAAAATTGTCGAACCTTCAAACATTACCAAATATGGTTTACAATCTTGTTTTTAAAACTTCAATTGTGAAATTTTAATACAAGGACCCGACTGCTCCCATAGGAAATCTGAAAATGTAAAAACTGCAATTTCGATACATTTAAGGTGGATAGCATTTGAATCCCTCCACTTAATATCACTGAATATCACTCCCCCCCCCCCAAAAAAAAAAACTATTATCTGGTTGAGCCACTGATGTAAACATCTTCTTTTACTGCTATTTTTTTCATGTACATTTTATGTGATCCTAAATTTATTACTTGACATATTTCATTTAAAAAAAATCATTTCTTAGGCAAAAGAATACATCAATCGAGCTAAATCTGTTTCATCTGATGCTAAAGATACATATGATGAGGCAGAAAAATTACTTGCAGAAATACAAAAAATTTCACAGAGCTTGAGAGGTAAATATTATCTTTTTTGAAAATTTCTTGAAATCTTTTTCTCTTGCCATTCCTTTTCAGATGTTCTTGTTTGCATTTAAACTTCTTCAAGGAAACTGGTTGATGTCTTGTGTTTTAATCGTGTGTCTGTTTAATATGTTGACCAATTTTGCTATTCAGTTTTTATTTTAATGTGTAAAACATCTACATTTTAAACTAATTACTCTTGCATTCCACTATTAACTCACTTGAAGCTGTTTTTATATGTAACCGTTTGTTAACTTTGAGAACTACAGTACTTTTTCCTTCTTGAATTTAAGCAAAAAAACTCAATTATTAAATTTTATGTTCATATGAAAGCTCAAATTAAACTATTGAAATAAAATACATGAATGAAATTCCCTTTGCTTAAAGTTTGTTCCCTTGAAAATTTCAGTCAGTCGGGAGGGTGTCTTTGTGGAGCAGATTATTTCAAGGCTAGTGAAGTGTTATTCGTCAGTTCTAAATTCTCCTGAGAAGTATCAGTAAACTTCTTAGGAATGCCTTCAGTAGTTTATGACTCCTCTTGGTCTCTCGATCATTTTGGTGATTCTAATGTAGTCTGGTCTGGAAAGTGGTGTCTGTTCTATGGTTTATATCAACTTCAGTCAAAGAAGAGATTTTTAAAATTTCTTTGTAGGAGCAGCTCAGTTGAATTTTCAATATTTTTCATTATTAATGTTTAAATTCTAAATCAGTTTCATGATTTCTTTTTTGCCATTTTGCCTCAGTTAATTCATTCATGAAATAGGTTGATTTGTTTCCCCTATAAGGGAATGCAATCAAGAAAGCGCAGAATTTAAACAGTTAAGTGCCTTAAACTTTACTGTTATTTCAATGCAAAATCATTATAATTTTATCATACATAATTCCAACTAGAGAATGCACCATTGAAAATTAAATAGCAAGCAATACTTCTTTCATTATGTGAGCTGTTAGGTACTTACAACCACCTGTAAAAAGACTTAATGCAATGTAAAAACCCATAAATTAGTCGCAAATGCATTAATAATTTTGGACAAGTACTTATACTCTTTTCCTCCAACAACTGTTCCATTCATTGTGTGTATTAAAAGTGTTGGTACCAAAAAATGGTCATTTAAACATATTCTTAACTTATTTTGGTTTTTTAAAAAAAATTCTGAAATTAGCAAATTTTTAAAATTAATTACTCTACTTGTATTATTTCAAGAATTTTTTTAAAATTTTACTTTTATTTAGATTTGGTGAAAGATTTAAACAGTCAAAATAATGGTACTGGTCCATCTGTATCTCTTGAAAGAATTCTAAATGAAGCTGAAAGAATTCTTCGAGAGATTAAAGCTCGAGATTTTGGTCCAGATAAAGAAAATGCTGAAAGAGAACTCAGGTAAATGTTTTTTTTTTTTTTTGTAAAAAAGATAAATGTTTATAAATCTAAAAGCCTTTGACTACTAAAAGAAAAAATGCTAAGCATTTTTTTTTAAAACTTTTTTGCAAATTAATTGAATTTTTGTTGTTACAGCATGAATTTTTTGCATTTTATGCATTTCTTAATTATGTTAGTGGTGCCATGACATATGATACCTGGTCACCCCACAACATCATGACAGCTTAATGTTACATTTGTGCCATGGTTCAGTCACATATGTCGGCACTCATAGCAGGACTCACAGGATGAATATTTTAACAGGACAATGCTCGGTCACTCACAGTAACGGTGTCAGCAAACTTACCCTTCCACCTCATCATCTTCTCTGGCCTATTCAATCCCCTGATTTATCACAGATCGAAAATCTTGAACAGGGTTCGTACGCTTCGGAAAAACCTGGAATTGTCAGAGAAAATGACATAGTTAAAAATGTCAGGGAAAAGTCGTGAAATTTTCCAATTTTGTCCCCAAAAATTTTTTTGAAAATTTTTTCCCGGGGAGTTCTGTACCATGAGATCTAATTTTTGTTTTTCTCAATGCTTCCTGAAAAATTGTACAAATTCTGAGGCGAAATAACACTGGCAATAAAAAAGTGGTGACCGAAAAAAACTTCTGCAGTCGCCATTTTTGCCCATCAATAGTTCCCAGAAAAAAATTCCTCGAGGGAACGGGAATTGTGCAAAACTCAACAGAGGAGGAGACAATATACTGCTTCGGAAGCACAAGTTTGAAGATGGGAGGGTTGATCGGGGAAAATCATTTTTTGATTGGAAAGTATTTTCAACTAAGTGTGAAACGTAGTCGACATTTTCGGTCATTCACAAGATGGAAGTAGACATGATGTTTAAATGTCTAAGTTTCCAAAAACAAAGATTGGATGTTTTCTTTAATTGAAAACTAATGAAAATAAAGTAAAATGTGCTGCAATTTTTTTTTTAATTTTATTTATTTTTTTTTTTAATTTTAAACAATTTTCTTGAGAAATGAAAAATTTTGTTTTTAAAACTTTATCTTATTCTCGTTAACTTTTATGCATATGTGCTAAAATCTTTTCAATTAAATTGTAGTTTCATGAAAATTTATTATTTTCAAATTGTTTTCATGCTCTAAATTCAAAAAAATATTCCTTAATTTTTGGCATAGCCAGTAGCCGCCATATTTGGTCATTCCCAAGATGGAAGAACACAAGACTTTTTAAGTGCCTAAAGTTCCGAAAATGGCGTTGGATGTTGATTGCAATGCAAACTATTGAAAACAATGCAAAATATGCCATTTTTTTCGGATAATTCTTAATTATTTTCTGGGAAAATGCAAAATTTTATCTTCAGAGCATTTTTTTATTCTAATTTATTTAGACGCTTATGTGCTAACTGAATATTTTGTCTTAACTGTAGTTTTTTAAAGGATTTTTAATTTATTTATAACTACTTATGCTCAAATTCAAAAATCTTATTTTCTTAAATTTTCGCTTAATCCCCATATTTGGCCGTTTGCAAGATGGAAGTATACGTCAATTTCCAAAAACAGAATTGGATGCTTTTGCTTAATATGTTTATCGTTATACAAATACAAATAGAAATACAAATGTGACGACCAGCAACAGGCTCTGGGCCCAGCTAGGCTGATCCTAGTCAATTAATTAGTCCCCAATGAAGATCAATGGCCCTCTTAAAGCTATCCACTCCCTTGCTCATTACCGCCTCTTCCGGTAAGCTATTCCAAGTGCCCACGACCCTGCTAAAGTAGTAGTTTTTCCTGATTTCCAAGTTAGCCTGAGATTTAAATAGCTTAAAACAATGACCCCTTGTCCTGCTTTCCCCGCAAAAATTTAATCCATTTACATCTTTCATTTTGATAAATTTGAATAACTGAATCATGTCCCCTCTCACTCTCCTTTGCTCCAGGCTATACAAAATATATATATACTAATGTGAAAATAAAAAGAAGTATTGTAAACCAAAAGCGAATACTAAAAGATTGCTGCACGATTACAGCAAAACGCTAATATTACGAATGACATGTGACATCAAAGAAACGCTAAAATAAGTTGAAAGTACTCTGTTTTCAACAAGTAGTAAACAAATGAAAACAATTTTGAACAAAAGAAAAAAAAACCTTTACTTTTGAGAAAAAAAAAAGACAAAAAAAAATCCTTTTTTTTTTAATTATAGGGGAAAAGTTTTGGTACTTTTGCATTGCTACTTGAAACAATTTTAATTATTTTGAAAATATTGTTATATGAACTTAATTTTTGAATGAAGCCAGTAACCTGGAATTTTCTAAAAAACAACCTGGAAAAGTCAGGGATTTTTTTTAACTGCATGTGTATGAAACCTGTTGAAATTGTGAATTGGACAGCCTATGAGTTTAATTGAATTAGTGGTGCCTTGACAGTAAGTGTCGAGTGTTATGCCTCAATTCTCGCCTGTATCACCTGGTACATTTGTGCTAGAGATGGCTCAACAGAGTTCTAAATTCTCCATTCTTAGGGATATTTATGGAAATAAAAGATTACTTTGCTTTTATTTTGTAATAACTTTCTTATAGCAATGTTGTCCTTATATATGTAAATTTTGGCTTCATTCTGACATCTCCTTCTTAATGAATTGATTTTTCTGTAATAGAGTATAATACTTGGATGTGCGCTTGCTTGATATTGGACTATTCATTTTCCGTAAATCAGTGTCTTCAAATTATTTGTTTTTTTTAGCATGAATAGCAATGTAGTTTGTATTTTACTTTTCCACACTTGATTTCACATCAGTAATACGTATTCACTCATTCAGGAAAGCCCAAAATTTGTTAAATAATGTCAAGAAGCTCACACTGGATAGAGACAGGGTTGATGATCTGAAAGACAGGATGGATAAACTGGACAGTTTGCTTGCAGACTTGATAAGGAAAATTGATGAAAAAGTTAGGAAGCCTGTTGAAAGAACTCTTGAAACATACCAGGCTGGACAAGCAAGAAAAAATGAAGTTCAGGTAAATATAATTGAACTGTAAGATAAATCAAAGGAGCATCGTTGTTCATTAAGATGGTTAGTTTTTGAAGTTGAATTAAACATAGTATAAACAAAAAATTTTTTCCTAGTTCAGTTGCAATGTGAAGCTCCATATCAAAAGATATAGCTTATTTTAAATATGTTCAAAGAGTATCTCAGGAGAGGTGGTTTTCACTCACCTCTCCGAAAAGTTGCTTTAGGGTTGCTTGGCGTGCTTGGCAAAGTCAAGAGCCGAGACCCCAAAAGTTGCTCGTCATCACTCGGGGATGTGTGCAGAACATGGGCGCCCATATGCAAAATTGTAAGGGGGGGAGGGGGCTCAGCTATTTTAACCATGGTTTAGCATGATATTTTCCCCATGAAAACCGATTTCAGGACAAATTAGAGTTATTACAATTTGACATTTTAATAACTTATTCATTAATGGCTGGTGAGGAAATATTTTTATCTTTTTGCAAAGAAAAAAGTACTAAAGGCAAGGAAGTTCCAACTCCTAAGGGGGGGGGCTCGAGCCCCCCTTGCCCCCTATATGGGCACCTTTGGTGCAGAATCATCAACAATATATTTTTTAAGCTTACTTATCAGAAGAGCTTAAAATCTTTTTACTTAATTGTTTGTCTTAAATTTACTAAATAATTTGAACCTAAACCTCATTAATTTTTATTCTGTTGAAGGGAAGTAATTTTTAGGGAAAAAATACTTTGTGTGTGTGTGTGTTTTATATAAGTACAAATCAATGAGTTTGAAATGTGCATGGTTATATCTATCCATACATGCGCTCACTCTCACATTTGTAAAAAAATTTGCAAAATAACGTTTCCAAACTCTGCAAGATATGTTGCAGGAATTTTTATTCCATTGAGCAAATTCTTTTGTGTTGGGAAAGATACAAAATTCACAACAGCCATGTCTGTAAAAAGTTGGATAAAAGTATAGTTTGGATTGAATGGGGGATAAAAGTATAGTTTAGATGTTAGCATGGGATTCTGAATGAATGTTCCAGTGTATTGTTTGACAAGACAATGCCTTGTGATTGTCCAAATAAATTGCTTTTCTCTGTCTCTGATACATGAAATATGCATTGTACTGTCCTGTAAAAGTTTATTCATTGTTTACTGTTTATATTGTCGATAAAAGTCCACTCATTGTTCTATAATGTCCTAAGATATTATTTCTGCTTTTTTCAATTTTCATGGAAGGTTTTATTAACTTTTTTTTTAAATCGGCGTTTGAAATTTTTTTTTGTCTGCTTAACATGATATGTAGTGCCATCTTTTGCAATTATAAATAATTGTGTGTTTTTTAAAACTTTGTGTGCATTAAGGCAGTGGTTGCGTAGGAAACTTTTTTTAAATTATAATTTGGATTATGGGTAGATAACATTTTCGGGCTTATTGGCCGTGGTCTAAGTGGAGTAGAAATTCCTGATATTTCGGCTTGCTTTGCTGCAGCCATCATCAGTGGTTGAGTTTGATGAGACTGAACCATCAGCCTGAAAATGTTATCTACCCATATTGACGCCGGCCGTGAAAGTCTTAAACAGTATAATTTGGATTGTTTTCTATTGGTATTCGAATCTGTGCTGTCGTGGGAAGGTAAAGCGCAATATCTGCTGAAGTGAGTTTTTGAGGTATTTGAAGTTACTCATTTTGAATTTCATACAAACAATAGGGAAATGTTGGAATTTTACGTTTTTTTCATGCTTTATTTTCAGCGGAAACCAAATAAACAAGCTTGTACAGTGAAGCAAAAGTACACTTGGTGACAAAAATGCTGAAAAATGAAAATTTTGCAATTACTGCTCTTTACCTTCCCGCAGTAGTGTGTATGTTGCTACTTAAATATTTGAGTAATTAGTTTTTCATAGCTTATGTAAAGTACTTCTTCTAATATCCTTAAAAAAATTAGCTTGAAGATAAATGTTTTTTTTTTTTTTTTTTTGTCAATTTATAGGCTATAGTTGCTGAAATATTTGGATTCATTGATTCTTCAAATAAAACATTGATGGAAGCAGATGAGTTGCTTATCCTTGCAAATGGTGCTCTTATAGATGCTGCTGTTAAATTTGAAGTAAACTTATTTTATTATATTTTTGTTTTAATTTTTATTTTTCACCCGGAAAAAATATTTAATGTTTTTTTAATCCCCCGCAAGCAAATCTTTAATTTTTTAATGTATTTCTGATTTATTTTATAGTTATTATTATTTTTTTTTTTTTCAGTTTTTAAAACATTCCTTAAAAATTTTCATTAATCATTCTCACAGTTTAAACTAAGCTTTCTTTAATTGCATCAGAAAGTTGTAATGTTGATTGCAAAGAGGCAGTTTCAATTAGTGGTGCTTAGTTTTGAAAATCAGTGTGGGTGCTCAACACCTTAGTCAAAAATGTGTGTTTGGAGGGGAAGCAAGAACAAATTTTCAAAATACAACTTTCAAGAAAGTGCCTCAGCATTTTTTTTTTTTTTGACGATAAATACATTCCTGTTTGTGAAAGATGCAACATCACGAAGGACTTACGCGAGTGAGCTGAAAATTGCAGAAAATGTAAAGTAGGACATGATATGCAAATGATTAGAATTGCAGACTGGTAACGCATGCATATGCTGAGCAGCGCCCTCTGAACGGCAGATCGAACCAAATATAAATAGATGGCTTTAGCGAGGCGTGTATGATTATCGGTGGTTATATGCCAGAGTAAACGTTAACTGAATTTACCTTTACTATGCCTCTTCGACGAAAGAAAGCGAAATTTGAGCAAATTTCAGTGTTTAAACGGGGCAGAATCGTCGGGCTTCATGAAGCTGGATTGTCTTATCATGCAGTAGCCGCTCATGTGCAGCGTAACAGCAGCACAATCATGCATGTTTGGAAGCAGTGGACGGACGAGGGTCAGACAGCTTGGAAATCTGGGAGTGGACTCCGAAATGTGACATCAGCTCGTGATGACAGACACCTGGTGTGTATGGCGCTGACGGACCGCACAGCTTCTTCTAGACAATTGGCAGCACAGTGGTCAACAGCTACAGGTGCTTCATTGTGTGCTTCATCAATTCGGAGATGTCTGCTGCAGCATGGGCTGTGTGCAAGGATTCCTTTATACAGAATTCCTCTCACGCAAAACCATCGCCGGCTGCGGCCATAATGGGCCAATGTGCATAGGAGCTGGCGTGATTATTGGCAGCAGGTCATCTTTTCTGACGAATCCCACTTCAATTTGTGGCACCATGATAACCGAATTTCGTGTCAGGCGCTATGGCGGTGAACGGCACATTTCGGAGTGCATTATTGAACGCCACAGTGGACAAACACCCGGAGTTGTGGTCTGGGGTGCCATAGCATATCATGGACGATCACAATTTCTATGAATTGTGGGCAATTTGAACTGTACCCGATACATAAACAAAATTTTACAGCCCCAAGCTATTCTTTTCCTGCAAGGATTGCCAGGGGCTGTATTCCAGCAGGATAATGCCCGTCCACATGTCGCCAGGACTGTCAAATCCTACCTTGATTTGCAGCAGGTACAGCTTCTTCCTTGGCCTGCATATTTCCTGCATATGTCACCGATTGAACAAGTGTGGGATTTTGTTGGGCCGCGTCTCGCTCCACATCTTGTTGCTTCGACAGATGAACTTTGGTTGCGCATACAAACAATATGGAAAACTCTTCCGCAGGCACATATTCAAGCTTTGTTTCACTCCATGCCGAGTCCTGTAGCAGCTCTTATTGCGGCACGTGGTGGCCACACAAAATACTAATTTCTATCTCTTTTTATTGTTTTCTTGGTTTGAAAATGTAATCATTTATTTCTACCATTACCCCCCAACTGTGTATTAAATTTCATTCAACTATGATGCTTCCTTCATGGTGTTGCAATTTTCACAAACAGGAGTGCACATGGAAAATGTCAACTTTTACTTTCAGTTTTCAATACAGAATAATTCTACAAGTACTTAATATCAACATAAAAAAACATTATTTTACCAGAGAAAATGTTAATGAAACTCATTAGTTTTTGAAGTATAATAGTCTTAACTTGTACTTTCTGTTAAGCATAACTGAATTTTAAAAAATATGTGAATAAATATACAAAACTAAACAAAGGATTAGTCCTGATATTCCTAACTGGTGCGAAAAATGAAAGTTTTTAAATGTTAAGTACTAAGACTAATTTCGTAGAATAAAATAACTTACTTTATCCATCTCATACTGCACGAAAGATTCACAATGAGTTCGCCAAGAGCTAAATGGAAAGATTGACTGCTCATTAAAATTTTTGTCATTTGTTCTTTTCCATAATGCATGTTGTTCCAGCAGAGTTGATTCAAGATTTTTTTAATATTTTGAATCTACTTTGTTTTTCCTCCTCATGGGCGTAAATAATGTAAACCAGCATAGAAATCCGTAAAAGAAAAGGTTAAAAAAAATAATAAAAAAAAATGAAAGAAAAAAACAAACTGAAATAAAAAAATTTCTTTGAAGGTTTTGAATGATGTCCTGTAGATAGCATACAAATGAGTTTTAAAAAATGAATGAATAAGTGATAGTATTTTATGAACATTGAATTGTTTTGGCTTTAATGCCATTAAAATGAAAATACTTAGGGGAAAAAGTGCAAGCAGCTTTCTAAGGCCGCCAGTCTCTGGTCTGGATACCATCCTTATTTGAGGAATAGATTTTTTCCTTTGTATTCCCTCTTTTCTTTAGGGTTTTAATTGTGTAAGCAAGAAAGCAGCATGCTGCCTTATCAGGTGAATATAAAATGTGTATATCATATTTCTTAAATTTGTCCTCAAGACCTTGAATGATAATGACGCCATAATGGAAAGTACTATATCATGGTGTAAAACCCACCAGTTTTTCAACCCACGATTCAAATACATTTCATTGTGAATAATCCTTTTTTCTGCCTTTCAATTGTGTTTTTAGCTAGATTTTCATCCAGAGTTGAGACTAGAGTTTGATATATGTTCTTCGCTCAATTGCATTTGCCATTTTAGAATTATTTTCTATATTTTGGTTTGGTGGAGGGGAAAAAATGCTAATTGAGCAAAATTTCCTTTTTTGTAAACAGATGAAGTTTTCTAATGATTTTTATTATTTATGTCACATAAAAGAAGCAGTCTTCTGTTCACTTATCTCATACTTATTGATGACAATAGCAAGTCATTTAGTGAAGTTCAATATAAATTTAAGGCTGGAAGTTATGTCGTTGATGTAATTATATTGCTTCAGATGTGTCCCACAGTAACGTATTAAAGCGTTAAAAGTATCTCTGCCCATACAGATTTTATTGTGAAGTTTGATGCTAAAAATAATTTTCTTCAATAAAAAAATATAAATATTTCTCATAATGCAACAGTTATTAATGTTTTAAATGATATTTTTTGTCACTTTTAATGAGCAGTCCTCTTTTTAAGTAAGAATTTTGCTTTTAGCTAATAAATAACTGTCTACCATTCCCTACTCCCTGTTACTTGTCAACCCCCAAATTCACGTTTTTGATAATTTTTAGAAGTGAAAATACTTATGTTTGCTTCCCTTACACGTAATAATCTTTCCCTTTCCCATAGTATCTTCCAAGATATTTACGAGACCTGAGCAATGCTACCAATAGGTTGGAGGAACACAGAGGCAGATTATCTGATTTAAATCCAAAGTATAAAGAGAAATATGTCATTCCTGCTCAGAGGCATGCAGATGAGCTAGAGAGGCAAAGTGAACATTTAGCAAGGTATATATTTCTTAAAATGTTAGTTAACCACTGTAACATTTTAAATAGTTGATGTTTTGTTTTACTTTTTAAGTTACAACAGGACCTGGTATACTTGTTACTTCCTTTTACGAAGTAAAGGAAGTATTGTATTCGCAAAAAAATTTTCAGCAAAAAATCGGCCTTATTTCCATTTTGCTTGGCCCCGAATGAATATGTAATATTTTTTTCAACCCGACCACTCGTGGATATATGCCTAAGAATATATAAACACCCGAAATATCCATTTTTACAATCCCAGAATTAATTTCAACGAGTTTTCTCGTGACGTCTGTATGTACGGATGTATGTGTGTATCTGTGTATGTATCTCGCATCACTCAAAAACAGTATGTTCTAGAAAGTTGAAATTTGGTGCGTCTACTCCTGGTGGGGTCTAGTTGGGCACCTCCCTTTTTGGTTGCATTCAGATGTTCCAAAGGGTGTCGTTTACACCTTTTTGGGGTGAAATCATTGTTAATTTCAATGCAAACTGAAGTGGAGTTATAATTTGGCAAACACTTGGCGATATATTGCCAAGCTTTTGGTCACCAAGTTTTGTCACCAACTTGGAAACAAATTTGGTGTTTCTTTTTTTAATTTTTAAAATCTGGTTTCATTTTGGCCACTATTGGCGATATTTAGAGAGTTAACCATTGAATCACATTAAAATGTCCAATATTGGGGAAATTAATCTGTATAAAACGTTTTTTTTGCTTCAGTTCGCAACAAACTTGGGGTAAAAATATTTAAAGTTTCTTTGCTTACTCCAAGGGACTATTATCGTTAAATTGGCGTAAAAGGAAGTTATGTGATGCACACATCAGCTTGTTTTTCTGAATGTGAAATGCACATATAGATGGTCTTATGCCAGAGTTAGCTATGTGATTTTTTGAAGTACCAACTTAAACATGTAAATATGCAGCAAATGTTGCTTTTTGTCTTAAATTAATTAAATGTAAACAAGTCAAGTATTACTTGGTAGTACTGCTTTCCTAGTTTATGAAGTACAAACATGTTTTATGTATATTTTTCTATATTAATCTAACTTTGAATCTTCTCATTGAAAAATAAACATTAAGGATTTGTATGTAAACATCGATAGTATTTTTATTATGCATCAACTTTTATCAAAAGTGACCTGTAATTTGTTTAAAAATAACTTTTAACAATTCACACAGTTGTCATTATATTTATTCTGATTTACTGAAAGAAAATTAAACCTTTTCTGACAAATCTAAATCACATTTTTCGTAACCAAGTTTGCAAAGGAATCTTTCAGAGATTCAATAAAGAAAATTTCAAAGAATAATAAAAAGACACACCTTTTGGGATAAAGGCCCACACTTTAAACTCTACTCTAACTGTTTAGTACTTGATTAAAGACAGCAAAAAAACTTAAATGATGCTCCCAAATAAATAAAACAAAATATCTTCAACAAGAGAAGAATAAAACAAAATAATTCTAAAATCCTCATAAAGCCATTGGAAAATAAACATTTGTAAAAGACTAAAAAAATAAGATTTTTTTTTACTTGAAAAATGCACAAATGATTTTATTTAAAGTGATTTTATTTAAACTGTATACAGTCAACTCTCACAAATCTACACAGCTTTGGATCAAGCAATTGGCAGATTTACACAGTTATTACAAAATTATCACCATTGTTTTTTTTTTTTTTTACCATGTTACTGATATACACTGGTGTAAGAAATTAAGAGAATTTTCAGATTTGGTCAATTAGCTCCAGAACTACTGGATCGATTTTAATGAAATTTGGTATGTACATACATTGAAACAATACAAAACAAATAACCATCCAAAACTTAAAATACACAAGCATGATCATAAATAACACTCGTCAGAGTTGGATGGTATGAAACAGTGGTTGCAAAATTGAACAAAAAATGGGTTAGTTGGGGTTATGGTCCCCTCTAACAGACATATAGGCCTTGCAGTGTGACTTAATACCCAAAATAAAGCAGTTAAGGGATCCTGGGAAAATTGTTTCCACTCGTTCAACAACACTGTTCTCAGGCTATGGATGGTCCCCGTAGTTGTGTTGCGAGTTACTATTGCCCTCCCGAGAGCGTCCCAGACATGTTCTATAGGATTAGAGTCTAGAGATCTGATTGGTCAATACATTCAGTGAATATCCTCCCGTTCAGAAAATTCGTCGACCAGAAGAGCTCTATGTAGCCTTGCGTTAACATACATTAAAATTAACTCAAGGCTAACAGTGCCCTTCAAGAGGTGAGCATTTTGCTCCAAGACCACATCCCAATACCTCACATGTCAAAGGGAAATCTTTTAGTGTTTAAGGTAACAAAACATTTTAAGTTACATGATTTAATAATGATGCAGTATAACTTCGATTTAATGATACCCAATTTAACGATTTTCTCAGTTTAATGATACATTTCACTGGTTCGGATTTGACTGCATTGAATGTCTATGCTCGTTGATTTAATGATATCCTTGATTTAACGATAACCTTTTCCAGTCCCTTAAATGGGGATTATACTGTATAATGTAAAAAGTTGTGTGAGCTCTTAAGTGAGCTCTTTTCTAAACTTTATTATTTATTTATTATTTATATTTTTAGTTTATTCTTGGCAACTAAGGAACTTTCAGAATTTCCTTTGCAAGCTGCTAAAGCTTATCAAAGTATTATTGATGCAATACTTGCAGCAGAACTAGCTGCCGAAGAAGCTGAAAAGGCTGCAGAGAATGCATATAGACAAGTAATGTATTTTTACATTTTGAGTAGCCTTTTAGTAAAATGAATTTTCATTTTGCTTTGTTATATCAGGCAAGTTATGCATAGTGCAAATTACCTGTTAGTTTTTGTTGCTAAAATCTATGTTAGTATCTTGATATGGATAAATTATACTGTCGAACCTCCTTAAACCGCAAACCTTAGTGACAGGCCGAAAGTTGGCAAAATTCGAGGGTGGCGGTTTAACGAGTTTTCTCCAAACCTGCATAAATGCATGTTTTCATGAAAAAAACATTTGAAGGCATATGTTTTCTATTCCAAATGAAGTTTTAAAATAACAGCCATTGGATTTCCAGCAGTGTGTCACCGCTTATGGGCTACTTCTTTGGCTACTTTTTTTTTTCTTTTTCCAGAACTTGAAAAGCATTTATCTATAACTTGTAGATAAATTACTGATTCACAAGCCATCAATTTATTGTCAATAAATTGATGGCTTGTGAATCAGTATTTATTCCTAAACTCACACAAATTAAAACTTTTTCGTACATGCTAACGATTGTTTTCGCCATCTTAGCAGAAGGTAGGAAAAGAACACGATGTTATAGAATGTTGATACAGTGAAACCTGTAAAAGTTGACCACTTGCGGGGCACTAATTTAGTGGTCAACTTAAACAGGTGGTCAGCTTACAAAGGTTGATTTAGTGCCTGAAAAAAGCAGTCAACTTAGACAGGTGGTCAACTTCACAAGTTTTACTGTACAAACTTGTTCGCTGAAGTCTGCACACAATGTCCAAGAATAGGTTATGCCTCAGCACCCTCCCCTGCTTACCAAAACAGAAAAGGGGGTTAAGACTGAATTCTTTTGTAGCTGAGTAGTGAAATGTCAAACTGAAAAGGTTGAAAAAAGTGGGGGAGCAGATAAGGTCTGGTTAAAATTCATGGAAATGTTGGGAACAATGCTCCTTGGCTACTGAGTGCGGCAGGGGGCAGATTAAACAGAAAAAAAGATAAGAAAGTTGGACAATTTGCTAGTGGCTGAGGTAGGTGCATTTGTATGGGGGCATTAGTGGTACCCAGCTAGCACACTAACATTCGGCCAACGTTAGCTTATTACGTTAGACTTATGTCGGCCTCTTACGTTAGAACATACGTTAAAGTGCACCGTCGGAAAACGGTTATCCAACGATTGGTTTCCAACGTTAGCTCAACATTTTTCCAGCGCTGTTCCTACGTAAAATGCAACGGTGAACCAACCAATTCCAAACGTTATTCCAATGTAAATTACAACAGTTAAACAACACTTCTTAACATTATCCCAATATAAATTTCGACGCTTATCCAACAATTTTCCAACGTTAGCTGCAACGTTAGACTGATTATTTTCCGACGCTATTCTGATGAAAAATCAACATTTAAGTAACTATTTCCCAATGTTATTGAAATTTAATATGCGCAACCTTAATAGTGTGCTACCTCAGATTGCTTTCCAGCCTATTTCATTTGAATTTTTTTATTGTTTTCCCTCATCAAATCAATATACTTTACCAAATATATATCAAATCATTATTATTTTACAAGCGTAGAAATAGAGATACTAAAAATTAAAAAAATATGCTGAAGCATGGAAATTCTTGTATGCTAAAATAAATTAAAATATAGTAGAGAAATAGTTGCATCATGTATAGTACCTATAATTTATGCGACTTTTTGCCCTTTGTTTGTGACATCATAACCTTTATTGCTACCTCTGATTGCTCTCAAACCTGTTTCATTTAAAGTTTTTACTATTTTCACTCATTACATCAATATATTGTTTCAAAGAGTAAAAATGCTAAAAAAAAAAAAAAAAAAATGCAATTCCTATCATTTACAAACGTTTCAATAAAATATGAACAAAAATTAAGATATTTATAATTCTTACCTTTTATTTTTCTGAAAACTTACTGGAAAATTATCTTCATAAGCATACATTAGTTTATTTTTTCTTTTTCAGGAAATATTAATTACCAGCAAGGTTATTCTTAAGACAGAATAAAATCTTTGACTTTAAAATTCTGCCATGAAAAATAACCTAGCTTGTTTGAAGGTTCAATTTTGCTTTGACCTGAAATAAGAATAAAAATTATAAAAAAAAAAAAAACATACGCGTAAACATTTAGTTAGTAAATCTTCATAGCAATTAAAATGACGTGGGTGAAACTTGAATATTATGAAAAGTACTTATTTTATTGTTTTGCCGAACTATTATACTCTCCCATTTCATTCAAAAGTTCATGTTCACTGATTTTCTTTTTATTTTTATTTTTATTATTAGGGAAGGAATTTTAATGTATTTTATCCATCAACGAGAAAAGCTCATTCAAAGACACAATTTTATTTCTATGGTAAATTTCACATGTAATTTGTATGATGAGGAAACTATTTTTTAAATATTATGCGTTTAAAATTACCGAAGCTAAACAAAGAACAACACGAAATTCTGAAACGAATTCAAAGCATTCACAAAATTCTCCAGAAAACTAGTTACAGCATCTATCAAAAAAAGAAAAAAAAAAAAAACACTTTGAATATGCGCAAAAATTTTAAGAATTTTGATTCATCGGAGACTCCCCCCCCCCCCCCGAAAAAGAGAAAATACCCCTAGAAACAACCTCCCTCTAAAAACTCCTGCCAAAACGAATTTGTAGAAAAAATTCAAGTAGTTTAAAACGAAAAAATCTGGGCCTGCACACCCACAATGATTTGTCGGGCTTGGAAAACAAATAAATGTAGAATGCATTTAATAATCACACACACACACACACACACACACACAAAAAAAAATGTTTTATCTTAGTTTTAAATTTATTGAAAGAAAGAAAAATAGTTGGAAAAATGAATTGATTTACTTTGAAAGACTTGAGTACTTGGGAGGATTCAACACTCGCCGTTAGCAAGTACGACACGTGTGAATGTGTATGAGACCCTGGAATGAAGAAGAAAATGGCTATGCTCCGGCGCACCCCTCCCTCACCCCTTTCAAGTCCTGGGGTCTTAACAAAACTGCAGAGGGGGGGAGGGCTTATGGAACGCATTACGCGCGCTTCACTGAACGTGCAAATCAGCAACGAGCTTGCAATAAATGGGCGTAAATGTGAAACAGGTTTGAAGGTTAGAAATAAGTTGGGAATGCGTTTAGTCGGATATAGGTTGGTTTTAAACCATCCTCCGATGCTTCAAATGATCAGATGAGCGTATGAAAAAAACCAATATCTAACCAAAACATATTTCCAACCATTGCGATGCATTTTCAACCTTTCTCCAACGTAAATCCGATGGTTTGTGCTACCTGGGTAGGTATGTGTGAGATTCGTGATTTCTCTCTGTGGCTCCTCATGGACATTCCCTCTCCTAAATGGCTTACCACCAAGTTTGAATTGTTTGACATGATCTTTCAAGTTAGCAGTTTAAACAGCAATATTATCATACTGAGTCAGTGGCGGATCCAGCCGATTGTTTTGGGAGGGGCCATCAAAAATTTTTGAACAAACTCCCCAGAGCCGAATTTAGCTCCATGCCCCTAGACAAATTTGAAATCCGCCGCCCCTCCCCCCCCCTAAAAGAAGCAAAATATCCTTGTCTCAAAAAAACGTAAAAAAATGTTCCGCAAATTCAAATTGTCAAACTAATGAAGAAATGATGGCGTTTTACATTCTGAAGTGCCCCGATGAAATGCTCACAGTGGTCTCCCAAAAAAAATTTTTATTCGGCAAATTTTGCTGACGATTCAGCAAATACCATGATTGAAAAACATTTGACTTTCCTAAGTTGTGTGAAAGTAATCATTATTAAATTACAAGAAAAAATTGTCTATATGGAAAATGAAAGAATGCTAATATTTTACTTCCATGAATAACAATTCAAAAAATGTGTATTATAATAGCAAAGTTGCTGCCCCTGAAAAGTTTGCCGCCTTAGACAGCTGCCTACTCTGCCTACTGGGAAATTGGTCCCTGATAACTCCCCAGAAATTTTATTAAAATGAAGATTTAAAAACTCAATTTTCGGGGTATCGAGACATTAGGTGAGGGGGGTAAATTTTGGAATCTCCCTCAAAAATGTTTCAAAATTTAAATTTTCGTGTAATTTTTGAAAATTAGGAAATTAAAAACGCATTTTGTCTATTTTTGATGATGTACAGAGAAAGGTCAGGTTTCGGGCGCTGACCCCAAAATACTTTTTGAAAATAAAGCTTAGAAACCAAAATATTCTGTCAATATACATTGAGAAGTTAGAAGAGGAGGGGTGCTCTTCTAACTCTTCAGCTGTCCAGCCTAAAAATGCACCTTTAGGTTATGTTTGCTTACATTAAAGGAAGTGTGAAGGTGCTTAGAATCCTTCCTTCCTGGAAATATTTTGCCTTTGAGGCTCTAAAAACTCCATTTTTAACTATATTTATACATGTTTTAGAAAGGGATGGAAGATTCGTGAGCTCCTCCAAAAAACCTCCTTTTAAAGTTATAATCACGACATAAACTAGGGAGGAAGAAGGTCCTATCAAAACTAGTTTGTAATTGAAGTCCCAAAAAATTTCATTTAAGTTGCTTTTAAGCAAGTTAAGTGATAAGGGCTGGATAAGCTAGTTTCCATTGACATTTTTTCCAAATAAAAGACTTAAAATGCAATTTTTTGCTACATATTAAGGCATTTGTAAAAGGGCATGGAAAAAGGGGGTTCTCCTCCTAGTCTCAAAATTAAAGTCATAAAAACGAAAATGTAGGCTCTCTTTGGTCTTGTGAACAATAGGTATACTCTGAGAACCGCAGCATTTAGAGATCGTCCAAGTGTTTGTAGTTGGAATCAAGAAATGATGTAAAAGATGGAGAAAAATTTTGGAAATAGAAGTTTTGTTTTGAGGATAGGGATATAATTTATCTCCCAATTAAGGCCTATACTTCTTTTTCAGTAAAATACATGTGTTAAATTTTGTTGTCTTCTCATAATATTTTTTTCTTTTTTTTTCCTTAAAAAAATTCCTACAATTGCAAGGCTTTGGGAGGGGCCATGGCCCCCATGGCCCCCCTCTAGATCCGCCCCTGTACTGAGCATGCAGTTTCCCTCGAAAATCACTTGAGGACGGCGGGGGGTGGCGGTTTAAGGAGGGAATTTGTACTGTATTCCTATACTGAAAGTTTTTTTCACCACATTTCTTGGCGAACTAAGAGAATGGCGGTTTTTCGGGGGGCAATTTAACGAGGTCCGACTGTATATGTTTTCAGAAACACATTGTGTAAAATTAATGCATGCAGACATTTTACTTCATTAAAGAGAAGTAGTTTTTCTAAGAATGAATTGATATTTTTTATCAATCTTGTAGTTCAATTATTCAAGTAGACATCATAAAAAAAGTAGGGAAAATGTTCTTCAGTTAATATAAAGTGTCGAATGAAAAAAATCCACAAAATAATGAACATTTGGACAATGGCAGCAACCATTAAAAGTAAAGCATGTGCTAGTAAAAAACTTGTAAGGAACATTTCGTCTATTGAAAGTTTCTTGAACAAGTGGCTTTTTGAAATATTCCTGTACATCAAATCTCTGAAAGTAAGAAAAAAAAATTTTTATGACATTAAAATCAATATTTACCAGTCCACTGACTGTAGATATCATTAATTTTGACATAACTAAGGCACAAATTGGCAAAGTAAATTATAATTTTACTACAATGCAGCTCTCAACGCAAGCGTTCTATTATTGTAATTTCAAACTAAATAAATAAAACATTGTAAACAAACTAAATAAAATAGTACATTGAATCCTATTTTAAGAAGTGAAATTCCGACTTTCTGCCTTTGAATTAGGTTTTTTTTCTCAAAAAGTTTTGAAATTTTTTACAGAGAGAAACGCAGTTTAGCTCAGTTTTTTGGCCTAGTACTAAGAATCTTTCACATAAATGTTCATTTTCAGCTATCAAAAAGCATCTGCAGTTTGTTATTTTCTTTTTTACTATTATTTTTTACCGTCAACTATGTACAGTTTCTAAATTATTTATTTTGAAGTGGAAAATTTAGTTGGTAGTTAGTTTTCAATTTGATGTGGCAAATAACAAGTCAATAAATTGACTAGGACCAGTCTAGCTGGGCCCAGAGCCTGTTGCTGGTCGTCACTTTTGTATTTGTATTTGTATTTGTAATAGTGCTAATCAGAATCAGCTTAACTGTGATTTTCTAAAATAGCTCTTGAATATTTGTATAGGATATGTGAGATTATGGATAATAATTTGGAATGTACATCTTCATAACATTTAATAAGATTCCATCTTAATATACATCAACATATGCTTATTGAATTTGTTAAACTAACTTTTGTATGTACAATAAATTTAATAAATACTTATTGTTTAGGCTTATCCTCAAACTGATGATGCTTTAGTAGATAAGGCAGATAGAGCTAGAACTAAAAGTCTTGAATTGCTCAATGAAGCTCAGAAATTGAATGATGAAAAAGTCCCAGGTAATTAACAAAAGAAATATTTTAATAATTTTTAAAAAAACTCTTCTAAAACTTATAAAATTATCAATGTTTTTTTAAAAATAATTTATTGTAACCAATGTTATTCGTTTATCTATATTGCAATAAAACTCTAATCATATGTTTTACCTACAGAACATCTACTTTTTAACGTTCAAAAATTGTGCTAAGAAAAATATTTTCTAATAGCATATTCTGTTTTCCTAAATATAGAAATCTGAAAAGTTATATGTTTAAAACAAGTAGAGATTAAGTTTCCAGTATGGGAAAAGGTTATTTTTATTATCTTAGAGCACATAGATCAGAGAGGGGTAAAAGAATAATATATAACCGCAAATAGTCATCTAGAGCGCTAAAAGGGTCTAGGGCTCTTGCCTGGAAATTTCTCTATGTTGAAGTTCAGTTTTAAGCTATCTTTTGGTGGCATTAAGGAGGGGGGTAAGTCATGGGGTCATGACCCCCATGCTAACATCCCCCTGGATCCACATTTGGTTTCAGATACTGCTTTAACTTAAGTTTATTAGAGAAAGTTTAATTTTTTTAATGTGTTTTTTTAATGATATTGAAGCTATAACAGGTTGATTACTATGTTAACATTAACAGTTAGAAAAAGTACCTAATGCACAAATTTGCAACAAACTGCAGACACGTGTTTTGGTGTTTCAAGGAATCCCTTTTTCAATGCAGAAAAGGGTGAGCTTATGGGTGTGGCTTTGCGTCCATAAGCGAACCGCGCATAATTATAGTAATGTGCGGGGGTACTACAAATCCTGCGTGCAAGATTGCCTGGGCAACTGAAAAAGAAAAGAGCTTCGCGACTGGCTTTTGTGAGCCATATGACACTGAATTAATTTTCCTATGAACTGTGGAAAATAATGACTGGCATCCGAGATTTTCTCTTGACTCCTCTAAGATCTTACAATTTTTGTTGCAGTCTGGTCATATGTTATTTTTCTTTTCATTGGTGATATTTCATGGAAAACATTTCATTGGAAATTAACTTGAAATTATGATACCTGCTGCTACAGTGCATGCCTCCATTATTTTGAATTTCAGAAACATATGTTTATTTTTTTACATGGTCACTTAATTTTATCAGTTTATATGTTATTGACTACACCTCATATTTTTAGTACAATAAATAAGCTTCCTTAATTGTTGCCATATCGCTGCTGGTATTTCAAAACATTCTGATTTTAATACCCTTTTTTTAATACCTATTTTAAGTGGATATTTAAACTCATTTTTTAAAATTTATTTTTTTGTTTTTAGAGCTGGAAGGTGAATTGCGAGCACGTAAAAAAGCATTAGATGATCTTTCTGAGGACTTAGCTTCTGGGAAGCGAAGCAATGACATTATTAACAGAGAGCTGGATGCATTACCAACAGGTTATATATATTTTATAACACGGAATTGCATTGTATCTGTTATGTATTGACAATTATGTTATTGTGTGTATGTGTATAAAGATAGTGAGTTTTGTATGATTACATTCAATAATTCACTTAGCTAAAAAAAAAATTAAGCATAATTGTTTCATATTTATTGAGACTTTTTTTGATGTGTAAAAAGTATTGGAGTTTGGAGTTGGACAATAATTTTTTTTTGAATGCATAGTTTTACTTTTTGAATTTATTACAAAATTATGAAGTAAATAATTTTCTTTAAATTAATTTTTTATAATTATTTTTTTCTAATTGAATATTTTTATCCTACCCGTTTAGTACAAAAAAGATTATATATGTTACAGTAAATGATAAATTGGTGATTGTATATAATTACTGGTGATTATACACAATCACCAATAAACTTAGTAAATGTGATCAATTATTCAATATTTATCATGCTTACCGGTTTATTTATGCAATCCCCAAGTCGTGTTGGGGAATGTAATAAAATTTGAACAATTCTCTAGAGTAATGTGGGTTTAGTTGCAAAAAAATAGTTTAAACACTAAAACTCACTAGACCACTTTGAGCACAATGATCCAGGCCCATCTTCACTAACCACACCTGATCTTGACTAACTGGTTGAAAGAAATAAGTGTTCTTTTCTTGCCCTATTTTAGTGGTCATTCCTTAAACAATTATTTAATGGAAATGTCTCAAATGTTTGTAATATCCGGGTATGGAAAATACCTCAAAATATTTTCTCGCAAAATGTAAGTGCCTAAATGACTGTCCCGATTAAGCAAAGTCTGGTTTAATCGGGGCTGGATTAAGGAGGATTTACTGTAATTTTAAAAGTCAATGTGACAATATTCCTGTGATGGATGAAAAAGATTTTTAAGCATTATTAAAATTATTAACTTTTCTCTCGACTCGTTCAAATAGCTTAGTCATGAAACTTTTTGTTTGAATTTTTTAATGCTAAATTTTCTCTTGAAAAAAATGTGTCTCTAGGTTTGAGACGGAGCTTAGAAGATACTGCTGATAAGGGAAGAGTAGCTGATGAGAAAGCTAAAGGGGCAAATAGTAAAGCAGGCATTCTGTTGAAGAAATTGGATGATGATCTCATACCAAAGTTTGATTCTATACGAGCTGGAACTGTAGGTGGCTTGGAAAACCTTACCAGAATAAGTAAGTGACTTTTGAACTTTCATTGTGTGAAAGCATGGGTGCCTACCTAGAGGTATCATGGCGCAGGACTGTGCCATTGAAATGTTTAGGGGGGTTTGAGGGGGGGGTTCTTACTTGGGGGGGACTTCGTGATATTGAGGGGGGGGTGCACTCTTGTCCTTAATGGGGTGGGCACCCTTGGTAAAAGTATTGTTTATCTGGTTATATAACGTTGTAAATTAGCATTATGTACTTTCTTTATTTGAACATTTCGGAAGCAATGAGGGAGAAGTTTTAGTTTTGTTATTTTAGTTTTTTATTGTTACTTTTATTTTTAAGTTGATACTTACACAAATTGGATATAAAGGTTTGACACCCAGAAGTTATTTCTGTTTAGTATCACATGCAGTTTCAAGTTTTAAAATATTTCAAACCTATATCCCATTTTCTTTATTATACCAAATTTTAGGAAGAATCTTTAGCTGTTTTTAAGCCCTTCTGAACAGATTTTTTTTCTGAAAGGAAATTTTGTACTCTGCTTGAAATAAATTTTTTCATGAAATAGAATGTTCTTACGTAAACATTATATAAGTTCAACGTTTTCATATTTTAGCTCCTTCATATCCAATTTCATAATTTGTGACTAGAAAAATGCGTTTCACAACTTTAGTGCATTGTGTGTAATTATTTGTGCTACAAGATTTTATTATCTTTTTGCATTTAGCTTCTTCTAATTCCTGTAAAGTTACTAAAATTGAAATTTTTTTCATTCTTAGTTTGTAGAAATTGTGAGTTTCTTTTAGACCTTTATGTTTGAAACAATTTGTTTCTATTTTTATTGTTTTTTCATTTGAATATGAGTTGACTGTAGATGTATACATTTATATATAAGCTATATATATAATTTTTATAGCTTTTTATATGCATGTATATACATACATACACACACACAATTGATAATAATTTTTTCCCATTTTTCTTTCTTTCTTTTCTTTTTTTTTTCATTTTCCTTTTTTTCTGAAGCTTGTATAAACTCCATAAATTAAAAAAAAAAAAATTCTGTAATGCATACCTGATGTACTTTAAGACAATGAAAACAAAAGTGTTTGATCAATTTGTATAAATACATTTATGTGAGATGTTTTTTATTTCTTACTAGAAGAAATCTCATTCTTCATAAATTATATGGTGTAGAAAAATACATATTTATAAACTATTTTTAGTTCAAAAGGCACGAGAAGATACTGCTAATGCATCAAGATTAGCTGATAGAGCTGATGAATCATCTAGACGTGTCAGAAAGCAACACGAACTGACCCAACTGAACTTAAAGGAGCTAAGAGAAAAAATATTATTGGCCAGGCAGAAAGCTTCCAGTGTAAGTGGTTGTAATAAATTACACTCTTGATATATACATTAATAATAGTAAATATTCTTTTGTATTTAGTTTCTAAATACTGACACAGTTTTCCTCTAGTTTAATTAATAATAATGCATTTAAAATAGGTTTATTGAAAATCCAATTTTATTCTTTTCTATTGGTGAAAAAATATTTACTGAAGAGTTATTAGGATGTTCTTTACTCTAAGTTTCGCCATTGCTTCATTGTTGCATTTTTTTTTTTTTTTTTCAGTTTCTTTAAGGACATGCAATTGAGTTTTTTATTTAGACTTTGTGATCAATTTGATGTTTTTTTTTTTTAAATCTTTGTCAAATAAGCAATTTTTTAATAAAAAAATAATTCTGTTATTATTATTATTTTATTTATTTTTTTTTCAGAAATTTCATATGGTATTTGTATTTTAAATAATTGAGAAATTAGAATTGATTTTCATACTTTAGATTTTTATTTACACTCATGTTTATTTCCACTTAGTTTGTATTCTTTTAAGTTACACCATGAAAAGAGGTTGCAATGGTGGATCTTAAATTTCTTATGAAATTACAATTTCAAGGTTCATAATTATCTTGAATTTTGTTTTTTTTTAAAAAAGCATTTATTTATTTATTTTTCAAAAAAAAAAAAAAACACATTTAGTCTTAAATTTGTGAAGGAGTTACGTTTACTTCAAAATGGAATTTTAAATTGCCTTTTCATGCAAACAAGTATTTTGTCAAATCGAATTTAAAACTTATTATTGTAAAGCTTTATGGAAGAAAAATAATTCCTTTTGAAGTCATTCTTTGAATTGAATAAACAATTATTTTCAAGTAAACCACTTCCACAAAAGGACAAATGGCACCATTTGGAAAATCTTGGTATATCTGAAATTTTCAATGCTAAAGAGAGTTTTTAAATTATAAATGTTCAATATCTTTCTCATTTGACATTTACATGTTGAAAGCTTAGCACTATTTAGCTTCTTTTTATGTTTTTTTAATGCCATGAGCTCTGCTGTAATGCTACAGAAATCTTTTAGCATCTCCCTTCAGAACATATTCTTTATTGTTTCATTAGTACTATATTAAAGAAATCATATTGAGCAAGTATGCAAAACTTTTTTTTTTTTTTTTTTTTTTTTTTTGCAGTTTCTTTAAGGACATGCAATTGAGTTTTTTTTATTTAGACTTTGTGATCAATTTGATGTTTTTTTTTAAATCTTTGTCAAATAAGCAAATTTTTAATAAAAAAATAATTCTGTTATTATTATTATTTTATTTATTTTTTTTTCCAGAAATTTCATATGGTATTTGTATTTTAAATAATTGAGAAATTAGAATTGATTTTCATACTTTAGATTTTTATTTACACTCAAGTTTATTTCCACTTAGTTTGTATTCTTTTAAGTTACACCATGAAAAGAGGTTGCAATGGTGGATCTTAAATTTCTTATGAAATTACAATTTCAAGGTTCATAATTATCTTGAATTTTTTTTTTTTTTTAAGCATTTATTTATTTATTTTTCAAAAAAAAAAAACACATTTAGTCTTAAATTTGTGAAGGAGTTACGTTTGCTTCAAAATGGAATTTTAAATTGCCTTTTCATGCAAACAAGTATTTTGTCAAATCGAATTTAAAACTTATTATTGTAAAGCTTTATCAAAGAAAAATGATTCCTTTCGAAGTCATTCTTTGAATTGAATAAACAATTATTTTCAAGTAAACCACTTCCACAAAAGGACAAATGGCACCATTTGGAAAATCTTGGTAATTAAAGAAATCATATTGAGCAAGTATGCAAAACTATTTTTAGCATAATCATGATTTTTTATTGCTTTAATTGACTTGTCATATCTATCCATGAGGCACAACATATCTATTGTAGCTGCAAATTATCTGCTGAGATTTTCTTTTTCTTTTCTTTTCTTTTTTTTTTTTAAATTATTTCTTAGAGTGCTACTTGCAGATTATACACAAGAAAGTACCATATTTCTTTCTACATAAAAAATATTTTTGAAAATATGAATGAATAAACAAAGCAAAGCACAAATGCAACAATAGTTCACAAAAAAAAGGGTCAAACTATATTTTTCTACGACATCACCCTACGTTTTAGCTCCTTGAGATTGCTATATTGTATTTATGTGTTCTTCCCATGAACCAGCCAGAGCTTTGGGCTCGGGGTCATTTGAGGGCGAAAGACTGTGACCCTTATCATTAGATCACATTAAAGCTATATTTGGTAAATTTCTCCCTAGTACTACCCAATAAAACTTGTTTCACATTAAAAATACATTGCCACATCTTTTGTTCAATGTAGTTCATCACAGCATTGAACATCCGTTACTTAATATAAATGACTCTTTACAACTGCTGAAGAAATATTTTTTCTATTTTTTTTATTTTCTTATTTATTCTTTCAGATTCGTGTTGGATTGACAGCCGACAGAAATGGCCAATGTGTTCGTTCTTTCAGTCCAATAGTTGAACCATCTACAACAAATAATATCATTATAAACTATGCAATTAAATCTGACGCAAGAGACAGCATGTTATTTTTTATTGGCAGTGCAAAAGAGGCAAGTTTTCATAATTTTACTTATTCAGATTTTTGTGTTTACTTTTAGATTTTTGAGCAATCACGATTGCTTATTGCTTTTATTTGACTGGTTTCTTTTTGGCGTCCTATCATTTTATTTTCCCACCGCCACCCTCCGCACCATCACTGTCGACCGGCTCCTCACGATGCTGCTCCTATAGCGAAAGCCGTCTCCAGGTTGCATCCATGTCCTACACACACGCGCATACATACACAACTACACACACACACACGCATGCACACACAAACACATACACACACAAATACATACACACATGCATACATACAGACACAAACACACACACAGCTGCCCAAATATTCATGCCTGCACACATACACATACCCCCTTTCCCCCACACACATTCAAACACACAACTACACACACACTTATGCCTGCACACAGACACAAACACACATGCCTACACACACATACACATACCTCTACACACCAGACATACCTCTACACACAAACACACACGCCTACATACACACACTCGTGATTGCAAAAAACATAATTTGAATTCCAGATGTCAAAATTCAAATTAATTTATATTTTTTTTATTACATTTAAATTTTTCCTAAAATGTCGGAAGTAATCAGAGGTGTGTGTGCAAAAAAAGTTGAAATGTTTGCAAGTAAGACAGAGAAAGGAAAAGAAGAATTTAAGTTCCATAAGTGTTTCAAGTTTCATGAAATTTCATTAGTGAAGTAATATTGTTCCTTTTATTTTCCTTCCAAAAATTAACAATCCCTTCCTCACAAAAAGTTTGTAGGAAGACTCCCCTTCACTTAAAAATTTGAATTTTAGATTCTGTGTAGACATTTTTTTATTTTAAATACTTTTCCATTACAGTTTTAATATACAGGGTTAGCATAAAAGAATATCCAGGTTTTACACATTTATATTTAATAAGCTATTACTTGTACTACTATAAATGATACATAAAAATAAAGATAAAGTGTGAAAGTTTTTTTAACCTGCATAACTAGTAAAATGTGCACAAGCCGCACTAGGGCAGCCAGAAATTCCTTCTAGAAAGGATTTTTTGGTCACACTAGACCTTCCACGTATATTAACTACTGTATTAGGATTGGAAACTGATAAAACCAAGAACTTTGGGTGGGGGTTTCCCCCCTCCCCCACTTTGATGTGCCACTGACTTTCCTGAACACTGGATTGGCCGTGCAGGTGATGATGATTTACCCTTTATGCATTGGCCAGCCAGAACCCCAAATGTAACCCAATGTGATTTTTTATGAGTTTTCGTGAAAGACAGTGTTTATACACCACCATTGCATGAAGTGAAAGATTGCATATA
The DNA here is from genome assembly GCF_026930045.1 of Uloborus diversus. NCBI lineage: Eukaryota > Metazoa > Arthropoda > Arachnida > Araneae > Uloboridae > Uloborus > Uloborus diversus. The sequence goes on from NC_072737.1 coordinate 150,978,114, forward strand.
TGTAGCATTACAAAAAACTGGCAGTGAAACCTCCAAAATGTACGTTATAGATGCGTGTCGTGTTACGAAAGGCCCACACATTGAATGTGAGGGGAAAAAACTTCCACAGTTTATCTTTATTTTTATGTATTACTTATAGCGCTAAGTGTAATAGTTTATGAAATATAAAATTTTAAAGCCGGGATATTCTTTTATGCTAATTCTGTACATTTAACCCTCATACGAATATTTTTCAAACGTTTATTACTCAAAGCTTAGTCAAAAACTGGAAGGCATTTTATTAGAACATGAATTTTTTCCTGTTTATTGTTATGTGAAAGGTTTAAGCAAGAAAATATGCAGTTTTTGTAGATGCTTTCTCGTGAAGAAAAGATTACTTTGTGTGTGTGTGTGTGTTTTTGTGTGTATGTGTGTGTTTATAATATTATTTGTTTCATCTGATACAATGTTAAAGCAGGAATTAAAATGAGGGAGCAAGTCCAATCATTGGCATAGCAAAAGCTGACCTACTGACCCCAAGTCACATGAACTCAACAAGGACGAATGGATGGCACATTTTGCGTGAAACAAGCAAAAGAAACCTGATTTCTTCCAATGCTTTTCTTTAAAATCCATCACGTGATTTGGGGTCTTGGTTCGTCAATGAAAATCTTCACTCCCTCCATTTATCTCTTCTCAATAGATACAACTTACATAAATATGCCTTTAAATGTATATCTTTGTAATTTCTCTCTCTCTCTTAATGGAACTAATGAGCAAACATAAAAATGAATAAATAAATTAAAAGGAAAAAAAAAACATACATAACAAATAAAAAATTAAATAAATAAATGATGGTGCATTTGTACAAAGTGGAAATTGAGGTGAAAAATCTTTTCATTTTTCTTCGCTGTTTAAAGAAAAAGAGGTGCATTAAAAGACATAGTATTTTTTCAAGCCTGTAGAACTATTTCTTGTCACACCTTTTTTTTTTTGTTGTGTGTTTCCATACTTTTTCTCTCTATATATGGGTCATTCTCCAGAAAACGTAATATTTGACTGCAAATATTTTTCAATTTAGAAACCTTTGGTTCTCTTTTTTTTTTCTTTTTCATTCTTACTTGAAAGTTTTACCTACAAGAAGTAACCATAAGCAATGGTCCACCTAAGTTCCAATTATTTTACTCATTAATTAAAAAAATAATAAAATGCCTTGTTCACGGAAATTTAAAAAAAAAAAGGAAAAAACTTTTAATATTTAAAAATCGAGGCCAATTTAATATCAAAGTAGTAATTTTGTTAATTGGGCAAACAATCAGCTATTTTAATGATTAGTGCGAATATAATATTAAGCTCTTTTAGTTAAAGTAGTTAAACTTACTTAATTAGTAGTTTTAAATGCATGTTAAAAAATAGTATTTAGTAAATTTAAGGATATACTGGCAATTTATAATTTTGGTAGAATGCCTATTATTGACATTTTTCCCCTACATCAGTTATTTTCATCTCAGAAAAATGACAGTGATAAGGTCTGTCACGAAGGTGAAGATCTTTCCATTAATATAGGCCTAATAGATACATTTTTCATGGAATTTTTTTTTCTTCATTGCTATAATCTGCACATGTTAAGCGTATGAAAACATGATCACTTCTTTTTTTACATTAATTTGCATCCCTGAAATTCAATTTCACGGAGGTGAGAAGTCACAATAACCATGCACACTAAGTTTTAAAGCAAAATCTATCTTCTTGTTTTTCGACAAAAATCTCACAACTTCAACTACGGCTGAAAATAATCAAGGGGACTCTCTTGCATCATGGAAAATAAAATTTGACGTCATTACTGCCACGTGTTAATGAGGAACGGCATTTTGTGTGTAGGTAATGGAGGTGAGAATTTATTGTGTGACATGACTCCTTATGCTACTAAAATGAACTAAAACAGAATACTAAAAAATTGAATATACTTAGACAATTAATATTTGAGATACTTGTGAAAGGAATAGTAAATAAATAAGTAGATACTTTTAATTAAACAAGTTATTTAGCAACATAAACAGTCACACAGGTGTGTGACATGCCACGGAGGTGAGAATTCACATGTTGTGAACCATAAATATACTAAAATAAAAATTATTATTAAAAAATTGTTGGTAGGTTTAAATAGATATATTTTTGATGAAATTAAAAAGCAGTGTTAAGTGAATTGTTCCTTAAAGTTTTTGCTGTAAAAGGCGTGTGCCAGGAAAGTTACACTTTTTGAAGAATGACCCATATGTATGTATTGTGTGTGTGTGTTGTGTATGTATGCAGGTCTATTTTTCCCCCTAATGAGTACAGCATTTTGTTTTCTCAAAAAATATTTTGATCAAAGTATTTAATGATCTGAAAATATCAAACCCATGAATGTGAGGGAAAAAAATCTTTTACAAATTACTTTTATTTTTGTAATTGTAGGAAGACTTTATGGCCATTGAGATGGTAAACAGAAAAATTCGATTTTTGTGGAATGTTGGAGGTGGAACACAAGTCATCACTCATGAAAAGGAAATTGAAACAAATAATGAGCAGCTTTTGAAAAATGAACAATGGTTTAAAATAGAAGCAAACAGGTATTGATATATTTAAGATCATATTTGCCTAAGAATGTTTCCTTCCTTTTAAAGGAGTTATGTACTTATCAACTTAAAATGGATGCTGATTTTTTTTTAAAAATAGTGTTTGTGAATTTGCCCAGTAATATTTGCATTCAAACTACTTTTTTTTTTTGGGGGGGGGGGGTATACCCATTGCTTTCATTTTAAGTAAAATGACATCTTCATAACTTTATTTTAATTTCAAAATGATGACTGTCATTGAATGTATGCTACAGTAACTGGGATAAACTGGTAATTGTATATAATTACCGGTGATTATTCAAAAGAATGATTTTTTATTTGAGCATAAAAAGATAAGATTTAAGTTAAGTCTAATTTGAAATTTTCGATTGTCAAATCATGGTTGATAAAATGCCGGTTTCATCATTTTGAGCCTAAAAAAGTCGATAAGGGACTTTAGGTAGGAAAATAATTTTTTTTCCTGTTGTAGTTAGTTATGCATACAAGAAGCATAGAAAAAATAGGTTGATACTAATAGTCCATCATGATGAAAAAATTGCTTAAACATAAGAAAAAATGAATTTTTTTTTTTATACCCCAAAAGTGATATGTGGGTTAGGTGATAGAAATTTGAAAATACTAGGGTAAGAAAGAAACCATTACATTGCCATTTAAAACAAAACAAAAACTCCTGTTTTTCAAGGGCGTAGAAGAGATATAAGATTTTAAAGTAATACAATAATAACTTTTGTACATTACTTAGAAGAGGCCAAGTAGACTGGATAAATACCTTAAAAAATACCATCTAACGATGTTTCATTGAAATATATTTGCAAAATGTAATTTTAAACAACAAATAGCTCTCAATTTTTATTAACTATATTTACAAAACATAATTTTTTACCAAAAAGAAAATGTTTTTTTTAAAGGTTCATATCTCTTCTATAACTAAAAAAAAAAAAAAAGACAGTTTTGTTTCGCTTCAAAGAGCAATGTAACGGCTTCTTACTCTAGCATTTTCAAATTTTTATCACCTAACAAACATCCCATTTTTGGGGAGTAAAAAAGGCCATTTTTTATTTTTTCTTAAGTTTAAGCAATTTTTTCCTGATGAAGGACCACTAGTATCAACCTATTTTTTTCTGTGCTTCTAGTATGCATAACTAACTACAACAGAAAAAAATTAGCTTCCTACTGAAAGTCCCTCATTGATTTGTTTAAGCTCAAAATGACGAAAACGGCACTTTTTCAAGTGATTTGACAACCAAAAATTTCTAATTAGGCTTAACTTAAATCTTTTCTTTTTATGCACAAACAAAAGTTCATTATTTCATCTTTAAAATAAGATGTGTTTGATCTTCTTACTAATTTAAATGAATTTGCTAGAGCTTTTTGAAAAAGGATCAAAAATTCCAAATTTTAGTCATCCGTGGAGCAAAAAAATAGCTATATCTCAGGAATAAACTTTTACCAAGAAAAAAATTAATAACATTTTGGGGTTCTAGAATGTTAATACATATTATTTACCAAATTTCATCAAAATCAAAAATGATGCTGCACTGAAATTTCTGAAAATTGGTTGATTTTGTGTCGAACTAGCGGTACCCGCACGGCTTTTCCCGTAATAGAAAATTAAAAGGTCATTTGGTTCGCCTGTATATTTACAAATAATGGATGATAAATTTTTCGCCAATTTGCTATGTTCATTTTCTTGCCCATATTACTGTTCCACGTTATGATAATTTTGCTGTGTAAAATGTTCTTAAAATTGAAATAGAAAAAGAACAAAATCGAATTTTCGAAAAACTCCTTTGAGGTTTGCAATTCCATGCTACAAACTAATTCTGTGCCAAATGTCATGAAAATCGGCCTATGCGCTATGTGCATCACAAAGATCCGGACAGAGAGAGATCCAGACATCCAGGCAGAGAGAGATCCAGATAGACTTTCAGCTTTATTATTAGTAACTAGTGGTACCCGCACGGCTTTGCCCGTAATAGAAAATTAAAAGGTCTTTCGGTTTGCCTGTATATTTACAAATAATGGATGGTGAATTTTCTCGCCAATTGACTTGTGCCCATGTTACGGTACCCCGTTATGATAATTTCGTAATTTACTCGTCCATCTTAAGGTAATTTTGTTCTTAAAATTGGAATAAAAAAAGAACCACATCGAATTTTCGAAAAATAGCTTTGAGGTACACACCCCATGCTACAAACTAACTTTGTGCCAAATTTCATGAAAATTGGCTGAACGGTCTAGGCGCTATGCTCGTCACAGAGATCCGGACAGAGAGAAATCCTGACAGACAGAGAGACTTTCAGCTTTATTATTAGTAAAGAAGATAAAGATGACCCCCTGCAAGAAATTTTGCTTACAACCTCACCTCCGGGATATGCGGAGTGTGTTGACGAGGCAGCGGACTTGTCGCCTACGTCACCTCTGGGTAGAGCGGATTGGGTAGACATGGCAGCACAGGTGCTGCTCGCATCATCTCCGGGAAGAGCCGAGTGGTTCGACGTGCCGTTTATTTATTTATTTATTTATTTAAACCCCACCAATCACCACCATATTAAACCCCACCAATCACCACGTGCCGTTTACCATGGTAAGCAAAAAGTGCTGCCTCAATATTGTATAAAGGTGTATGCAGAAAAATATCAAGGTAGGCTGCAATTGCAATAATGCATACATATTGTCACCACAAGAAAGTGCACGGTTATTGACATGACAATGTAAAATCAATCTCTGGTCTAGATGAGCTTGCTTTTGTAATCTTACATACACATTGTCATGACAGGATATTGTCCTGATGGTGCTAAGTCAATGCGAAGGAAATATTTATTTCTTTATTTTTATTATTTTCACTTTAAACTCAGGAATTAAATTTCATTCTTTAACTATTTCTGTTATTGTTCAAGACTGACTAATTTTATAGCCCAAGAATATTTCTTAAGACTGACATATGATTGGAAATTCATTTAAAGCCATTTTGTTTGTAGTATTTACAATTTAATTGTACATAATGAAAATTTCTTCATTAATTTTGGAATGCTTGGATTTTTTTTCGAATTTATGCTTCCCATAGTATTATTAAGACATAAAATGCCAAAATGGATATTATTGGGGATTTTTTTATAGCACATAAAACATAACAAGAAAAAAAAAGAGAAACAAATATGACAAAGAAAGTATATTTCTGAGTGAATGTCAGCATTGAAAATATGTCCTGGACAAAAAATGAAATTATTTTGAAGAATAACATAAATAGTCAATGAGTAAAATTAAACGTACTCGTGACCTGGAAATGATTATAAGAAACTCTTTACTAAATGTCTCTTGTCACAGCCAGCTTTAGGAGCGAAAAACTGTTTTTTGGTCATTGCTGTCATTTATGGCACATTTTCTGTGATATTGCTTGTCTAGTACTACATTGAGGAATAAATGCAGTTACAAATCATTCATGGAATAATTTCTAAAGCAATAACCGTACTATAGTGCAGTATAATAATGCCGTACTAAGTGCAAAAGTCCTATCTGCAACCGAGTTCAAAATGAAAAGTTTTGTGCAGCCATGTAATTGATTCAGATGTAAAGAAATTCAGAAATTAAAAATAAATAAATTAAAAAAATCAATTTGAATTTTGACCTCTTGAATTCAAATTATGTTTTTCGCAATCATGAGTGTGTGTGTATGTAGGCATGTGTGTGTAGAGGGGTATGTGTGTTTGTGTGTAGAGGGTATGTGTATGTGTGTGTAGGCATGTGTGTTTGTGTGTAGAGGGTATGTGTGTGTAGGCATGTATGTTTGTGTCTGTGTGCAGGTATGAGTGTGTGGGTAGTTGTGTGTATGAGTGTTTGTGTGTGGTGGGAAATGTGTATGTGCGTGTAGGCTGATGTGTTTGTGTCTGTGTGCAGGCATGAATGTGATGCGTGTGTGTGTATGTATAGGTGTCTGTATGTATGCATGTGTGTGTGTATGTGTGTGTATGTGTTTGTGTGTGTGTGTAGGTGTATGTATTTGTGTGTGCCCGTGTGTGTAGTTGTGTATGTATGCGTGTGTGTAGCATATGGATGCAATGTGGAGACTGTTTTTGCTATAGGAGCAGCATCGTGAGGAGCTGGTCGACGATGATGCTTCAGAGGGTGTTGGCGGGAAAATAAAATGATAGCACATCAAAACAGTCAAGTGAGAACAATAAGCAATCGTGATTGCTCAAAAAAAAAAAAATTCCGTTGAAATATCTACATAAAACATTGTATGAAGGTGAAATACGTGACAAAGAACCACCAGGTGACTGTAACTCAATTTTAATAAAAAGTGCAGATACGACTTTTGTGCTTAGCATGGCAGAATATTCCACACTAAAAGTTAAGCAACTGACGATTAATGAAGCCTAAAAATTGCAACTCAAGTGCAGCAAAGATTGACCTTGACTGGATTGAAGGAAAGGTCCAACAATACAAGGAACTGGTGGTTGGGTAAAGTTGATTCTGAGAAAGCCCACCTGTTCTATAGTCTACTTATTACCCTGAGGGTAACAGCATGAAATCACTAAATATCTTGATTTTATCAGTGTAGATACCATAATGATTTCAACAATTGGTTAAGCTTGATGCTGCTAGTACCAATGCAATGCTGATAATGTAAGGAAATATCAATATTGATATTTTAAGATGAATAAAACGTTGCAATTGTGTTGTTATTGCAGTATTGTTTTTAAATCTTGGTGGAACCTTTATGCAGTACAAAACATGTTCATATTGACGCTGTCAACATAATATCGAAATCTGTCATGGTTGATGTAAGAAATTTTGCTTCTCACTTCACCTCCGTTAGGGGACGGAGTGAGTGAACATGCTGATCACAAACCTCCGGGAGGGAAGGAGTGGGTCGACGTGCCTCTCAAGTCACCTCTGGAATAAGTGGGTTCTTTTGACGTAGCAGCGAATGTGGTGCCCACATTGCCTCTGGGATAAGCAGAGTGTGTTGAGGTGGCAGCACATGTCCTCTTTGGGAGTGGCGGGGTGGAAAATGCTGCATCAGTATTGCATAAAGATTCACAATCAGCAAAGAACAAAGGTGTATGCCTGGAAATATCAAGGCAGGCAGCCGGCGGATGTGGAAGGGCCTGAGCGGCCCGTCTGCATCCTCTCCGCCCCTGGAAGGGCAGAATGGGTCGACTTGGCGACGACAAGGATCATGTCACCTGCGCAGTGTGTCAATGTGATGGTGGACGGGCCGCTGACATCACCTCTGGTCGGGGCGTTCGGATTTCTCACAACACCTCTGGGAGGAGCTTAGTGTGTCCACATGGTGGCAGGCAGGCCGCTGAGGTCACCTCAGTAGGGGCGGTCGGGCCCCTCAAGCACCACCTCCTACATAGAAAGCCCTATCATTGGTTTTGTGATGTGACCGAAAACAGCCGACTCACAGGAAATTTCCTGATGAAAGTTGCTTTAATTTATATCTCTTAACATGCTAAGGTTATTGTTTTGAGAACAGTAGTTCACCAAACCTATTAACATTGATCAAAGTTAGTGCTCTTTTTTTTTCTCTTTAAATTGAGCAAATATGAAGGAAGAAGGTAGGGAATAACAACATTACAGTAACAAAAATTTTCAATACATTGTATCACATCTGTATTATTTTTAAGTAGTCTTATTAGATTCAAAAAGTAATGTCTTAGTTATCAATATCATAATGAAGTAAACATAAATGAAAAAATTTAATTTTAACTATCATAGACTCATATTTAAACAAGAACGACATACTTTAAATTTTCCCATCCACTATCTTGAAAGCGTTCACGTTTTTAGTAACCCCCCACAATGGCTTTCACAGTCAAGTATTCTAAAAAAGTGTATAATTGAATATGTGTTCTGCATAAATATGAAAATATACATGGGAATTATGTAAATCATGCGTCACTACCTGCAACACAAAGTAATGAAATGAATATTTTGCGAAGCAGAAAGCAATGTTTAAAAATATGTCAGTTGTGAGTAGAAATGAAAACAGTTGGAAAAAAACCAGAAAATTTTGGAAAGTAACCGTTTTTTTCTGAAGGAGTTTATTTCCACTCAGGAAAAATTGGAAAAATATTTTTTTTTCATTTTTTCAGGAAGTTTTAATTAAAATTTTCAACAAAACGTGATTAGAAATTTCTTATACTTAAATTCTTATGCAATTCTCCCCCCAACCCCTACTTGTATGTTTAAATACTGCTTAACTTTGATAATGCGTGGTGTGGTATGATAATATAGCTTGCATATAGATAAAAAAACATTGAATACTTTTCGCAAAAAAAAATTAAACCACTATCCTTAGTGAAGAATTTATTTTACTTCTTCATAAAACAAACCAGCATAACTTTAATCATAGAACTATGTTTCAGCTGACTGAGCAAACCAAATGTACAAGGTGCGGCAAAAAAAAAACCGGGCAAACAATTTTTCATGTAACTTGATTAAAAATAAATTAACAAAACACAAAAAATAATAATATGAGAAGACCTTTAGCAATCAATAAATTAATTGGTTTCAAATTGGCCGCTTTTTGAAGTAATACAGAGGTGTCAACTACTTATTGAAATTTTTTTTCAAGGGCCTCAAGTTCTTTAATCAATCCTGTTCCCTTTAAAGCAATTGGTTTAGAGAGTCCAAACTTTTGTGTAGTTTAAGGTGGACCTTTGTCTCAAAAACAGGCCTTACAGTGTAATAAATGGGATTGAGGTCTAGCGAGTAGAGCATCTGCTCTAAAGATAATATCATACAACCAAACAATGCACTTTGAAGCACTCTTGTCTTTTTGGCAGTATGAACTGGTGTGGAGTCAAACTGAAGTGTCTAATCTACATTGCTATGCTTAAGTGCTCTTAGGTCCACATAAGTACAACAACTTCTAAAATGAGCTTCTGGTACACTTTTTAGTTCATTTTATGGCCTTCATCCACAAAAACCAGAGATTTTTTGTTGTTTGTGCTGATTCCATCACAGACAATGTCTGACTTCGGATTTTGGCGATGTTTGATATTTTCTAAGGTGCTTAGAGTGTCTACAGAGTAAATCCTATTGTTCGGGGACTATAAGCTGGTTTCAAACAACTGGTAACAAAAAAGGTTTTTTTTCCTAATTAAACTTACCTTTATGTGTATTTCTGTCAAGCAGAAAAAGAAGATGTGTGGCTTGCATATATTTTTTAATGCTTAACCCTTTATATGTCCCAAGACACACATAGCTATTAAGAAACATTATTTTTATTTATAAAAAAGTCAAATTTTCCATTTTTTCCCGAAAAACCCCGGTAAAAAAAGTTATTTTTTCTACCATTTCAAAATTTCCAGAAATTTTACATTTCTAGTTGTGAGTGAAATACATAGGCGGATTTAGGACTAAGTCCTTGGGGGGGCAGGATTTTTTTTTTTTTTTTTTTTGAAGCAACATTTTTAATTGCCCCTCCCCCCCCCCCCATGGTTTTTATCTGTTTTCTGTGATGCATAAGACCATTCTTTACTTTTTTATGTGTCGTTTTCATTACTGGGTGTAATCATGCTGTTCTTTTTGAATTGACCTTAAAAGAGAGGGGGCTGGTATTAAGGGAGTGACGCAGGGCTCCCTTTTAAGTGGGATGTAGAATATCTCCAATTTTAGGGGGCCCGGGGGTCACGGGAGGAAATTATATAAATTGGATATAAAATTCTGCATTTTGAAGTCTTATGAGGATTAACTGGAAATAATAGGCAAATAATTTTTTTTTTTTTTAAGTTTTACGCTTTAAAAGTGCTTTGTCATGCAAGTTAATACTTTAAAATTTTGTACTTCCCAGTCTCTGAAATTGAGTAGTAGATTATACAGTTGTACAGTATTGTTCAAACTTTGTAAGAAACGGCTATTTTAAGTTTAAAAGAAAAAATAAACTTTAATTTCTCATTACAACTTTTTTTTTTAATTAAAAATAGTGCAGAAAACGAAAAGGAATAGGGGTAGTGTATCATTTTCCCCCGGGCTAAACAGATTAACAATATGCAGTAAAAGTAAGATAAAAGCAATCAATACAAAAGAATTTCTAAAATTTTGCATTCGGGATTAAATAAATAGCAAGATATGAAGCATGTGAGTCACAAAAGAATTTATTTCAAGTCATATGTTACAAACGCGAGAACCATGATTTTTACATTTTTGATGCAAGATGTAGCAAGGAGCTGAATTTGGCACATTTTGGCACTCCTTCCTCTACAATTTGTTACAAATTTTAAAATTTAAGGTTTGTAGCCACACGTTTCCAAATATTCAAGGTTTTCAAGTACTTGAAAATGAAATTAGTTTTTCAAGCACTTTCCATTTTTTTAAGGAACAATTGAACAAATCACAATTTTTTGAGAGTTAGGGGTCCACTTCAAAGCAGGGGCCATAAGCTATAGCTTGTTTATCTTATAGGCAAATCCGGTTCTGCATGTAATTCACTCTTACCTGCAGACTTTTGTTTGATTTTTTGTAATTTTAACGAAAATTCGTCAGATTTTACAGTTAAAGGATTTTTACGATTTTACCGATCTGTGTAAGGTTTTTATCGGTTTTTATCAAATTTCAGCAAATTTTTCCAAAACTTTTGATGACTGATTTACTCAGATTTCAATAATAACAATAACTGTCTCATTTAGACTTAGATGATTATGACTTACCTTAATTTTTAAACAATCTTTAGAAAGTAAGGAAAATGTTGTTTTCCCTCTAAGTAAAAAGATTAAATTAATCAGAACGCTCAGATAATTGAAATTTATTCAGTTTGCAATAGTATTTATTTTTCTTTCTCAAAAAAAAAAAAAAAAAAAAAAAACAAGCCGCAACAAACAAAAAATTTTCCAAGCGCATGAAGTACAGTCCTAACTATTAGTTTCATATATACAATTTTTTCCTTTAAAAAATAAAGAAAACACAGTTAGAAAAACATTTCATCAGGTAATAATGCAATCTTACAAGAATTGTGCAAAGCTTTCGTGCCGGAAATATATTTCCCTCACTTTTTCTTTTATTCAGACGTTTTCCTTACAATGTATGATTCTGGAAAATTAGTAATTTAGTTTTGAACTGCTAGAAATTGAGATTCTTAATTTTTTCCCCTAAAAAGTTAACGCATTGTTTACAATGATTTTACGTTCTGTTTGTTCAATGGTTGGACAATTTTTCTAGTTTTTTGTTTCATTGTTACATACATTCGTGGGGTATGGTGTTAACTGTTACATTTTATAGTATTTTTCCGTACAAAAACCTTTTAGCTATGTACTTTTTTTGCAATAGCATACATTTCAAATCAGCCAATTTCATTTGAACGTGTGATACCAGAAGGTTCTTCAAAATCTTTCGTCTGTAACAACCCAAAACATATAGTTTTTGAAATCACGTAAATTGGAAATAAGCATTCTGAAAAGAGAGAAAATAAATCGTAACGAATAGATCGTTCTGTTAGCGCAAATTGGGGAGGGGGGAGGGAGGGTCCCAAACGTCACTTATTATAAGTGTTGCAGCTGAATGCATAGCTCGTTTAGTCTATATTTTCATTCATGTACTAGCCCAAATGGTTTTCAGTCCAAAATAGTGAATTTAGACCAATTTTCAGTACCCCAGTGACAGCTGTACTATTTGTATTTAATGTTCATTTTTTTCTTTCTTTTTCTTTTCTCCTTTCAGAAAAGGACATTCGCTATTCTCTTCATTTTCATTGAACTATTCAAAAAAGAAAAAATCATGATTTTTTTTGTTATAAGATTTTGGAAGATAAGTTGTTACTATATGAACTCCTCTCAAAACTGGAGGGGGCATTGCACCCTTTGCCCCCCCCCTCCTACTATAAATCCACCATTCCCTTCTGAACTATTCAAAAACAAAAAAATAATGATTTTTTTAAAATTTTTGAAAGATGTGCTGTTACTATATAAAGTCCTCCCAAAACTGGGGGGGCATTGCCCCCCTCTGCCCCCCCATAAATCCGCCCATGGTGAAATATTTTGTTCTTGTTTACTTTCCTTGGCGACATAAGTTTTATCTTTCACAATCGATTAAAACAAGTTTTTAGCTTTATTCTTATAAATTTTCATGAAGTTAGTAGCTGCATTCTTTTAAAGCCCGCTTCGGGCCCAGGCTGAGCCTGTCTCGTCTCTAACAGGCACCTCCAGGAGGAATGGAGTGTGTTGAGTTGGCAGCAGATGGGCCTCGCACATCACCTTCGGGAGTGGCGGAGTGCTGTTGTGCTAAACACAGGTGTGGTATCTGAACATTTTATCGAAATTGAGTTATTGGCACCGGTGGTCCTTAGTAATTTAGTTTACCTAAAGCTCAAGTTTTTTGGGGATTTGTGAACGCAAAATATTAAAAAGCTTTTGGAAGAGAGTAGTATCTGCATATTTTGCGCAGTTTGTTAAAGATATTTGAGTGTAAGTGTCAAATACTAACCCTTTTAAGTGGTATCTGCGACAGTTGCCCCTTTTTTCCTTAGAATTGATCCAAATTGGTTCTTTATTCCTTGCAGAAAAAAAAATTTTCGACGATTTTTTAAAATTGTTTATATTATTGTTTTGAATTGCTCAAAAAAAGTTTTGTATGTCTTTCTTTCAGAATCGGAAATATAGGAACACTGAGTGTTAAGCGTACTCCTGATGGTCAGAGACCTGATCCATTAGAAGTTTCAGGAGCATCTCCTGTTGGATATACAAAAATGGACTTGGATTCTTCTTCGCATTTTTTCATTGGTGGATTTCCGGATAACTTCTTGGTAACAAAAAAATATGATTTTTTTCCCAAATGTTGAAATATACATAAAAATTATTTCTTGAAATATTGAAAAAATAAATAAAAAAATCCTTAAAGCAGAGAATATATGTGTACTCGCCGCCTGTGCTTTCTCAGATCAGCAGCTGCTATGATTTCCTAAATACCATATCACTTTTACCAACATGTTAGTTGATACTTCTGTTCTATGAGCTTGTTTCTCAGAGACCTCTAATGCAGCCCTTTTTAAAGTTTAACAATTGTTCATAATATCCTTGAGTTCAATATAAGATGCATGTTGTTTGAAATCCCATGTATCAAAAAACTCATCAAAATATTCTATGTATATAATGTTGATATTCATTTGTATATGTATGTGCAAAAGTTTATTTTAATGAGAGCTCACAGAAACTACAGAAGTATATTTGAATCGGAGCTCAGAGCAGTTCTTTCCTGTACTTTAAATAAAAAGTGAATTTTTTTTCTTTTAATTAAAATTTTTACTATTAATGCATAAAAATAAGTTTTAAAGTCTATAGGACTCCTGCACTTCTTTTACCATGTGTATGTATTATCTGTCTGTAGAATGTACATATATCTATTATATGTGTAAATATATGTGAATGTGTAAATGTATTTGCAGCCTCCAAGTGAGTTGAAAACATCATCATTTGCTGGCTGCTTATATGAAGCTCTTTTTGATGGAAAACCAATAGGACTTTGGAATTTCAAGTCTAGTATTGGTTGTGATGGTTGCAAAGAAGGGTACATATTTTTTTATTTTAAATGTTTACTTGCAAATTCTTAGATCTTATAAGTATATTTTTGAAATGTTTATTGGAAAAATATTCACAAAATGTTTTTATGGTTAAAATATAAAGTTTTCTTTTGCTATTTCATAAAAGAATTGTGTGAAATATTTTACTCATAATGAGAGCATTTTGCAGGGCTACTGAAGACATTGACATCAGTGCATTTGAGTTTCAAGGAGGAAACAGTTACGCCATTGTACCTCAAATACCTTATTATAAGAAAAGTGACATGTATGCAGTTTTGAGTTTCAAAACTTTGAACGAAGACGCTTTGTTACTCCTTTCCTGTAATTCTAGAAATGTGAGTGTTATATTTCATGTTCTTTATTTTAATGTTGAATGTGTGTTAGTTTTCAAGTTTACCTTCTAAAGTCATCTTTGAGTTTAGAGCAAACAATGAGCAAAAAAAAAAAAAATTTTTTTTTTCAGAATGAACTAAGTTATTTTAAGTAATTTTTGTTGGTATTAAATTTTAGAACATCTTGTGAGCCTCTTTGATTTTTACTATACAAAAATACATGCATCTTAGTAAAAAAAGATTTTTTAGACAACCTATTAATTTTTAATTTTAAAATTACATTTTTTTAAAAATGAACAGATTAAAATTGTAGTTACTTCCAATTAATTAGTTTATTTAATATTTGAATAAGTTGTACTCCAAGTGTTACTTTCAAACTGCTTTACAATATACATGAAATACACCGCCAGCTCAGTCAATTCCAGCCGGGGACCGCAGTTTTGTGCTTGTTAGCACTCATCAGCCCGGCATAGGAGTGACTGAGCTGGAGGTGGAAAACCTCTTAAGGAAGCCAAGAGTGTCAAACAAACTGGTAGCTAATACAGAATTAGCATTGACCAGACGAGTGGCCGAAGCAATTCTTTACAATATATTTCATATAAAGGAAATCATAGGGAAACGTACATAAATTATTGCACACATTTTATCAGTTATTAAATTAAAATCAGAAACATGACAAAAACCCTTGTATTAGCCACTCCTAGGCTACTTCTTCTTTTGACAGTATTATAGAAAATACTGTCAGCTGTTAACTGTCTAACTAGTTCAATATTTTGTAAAACTTGATTTCTTTTTTCAGGGACAATGGATTTCCTTAGAGTTGATTGGTGGTAAAGTAGTTTACCAATTGAAACTTGATGGAAGAACTCACATTCGCATTGAAACTAGGAAGAAATACAATACAGGCCAATGGATTCGTGTTGAAGCTGCAAGAGAAAAGTTTGAAGGTGCAATCTTTGTATTCTAATTTACAAATCAGAACGTTTATTGGCCAATTTCCTTCTGAAAAAACATTCCTAAATATGGAAAAGTGTTTTTTTGTTGTTTTCCAGAAAGCACAAGAATGAATGTGTTTACTTTTTTCATAATTAAACATAAAAACAACAAAGTAAAATTATCATTATAGAACAATTTATGTTCACACACAGTTCGATTTTGCAGGGGACGAAAGAGCGAAAATAAATTTTATTTTTTCATTTATTAAATCTGAAATTATTGTTACCTCTGCTTGGAACAATTTTATGTGCTACATACATAAGATTATAGGCAATCAAAAAAAACAAGGGCGATGAGAGGAGTCCGCCCCCCTCCCTGAACCCTCCCCTTGTGTGTGCCACTGAACCCAGTAAATAAACATTCCCAACCAGTAGACAGGCACAGCATTTTCTAGTTTTTTCTTTTATGAAATGCATAGAAGGAAGTGACTACTAGGCTTTTTTTTTTTTTGAGTAAAATTATGACCCGTTCATTCTCCGGGAAAAGGTTCATTTACTGGTCAGTCTACCCTATCTGCTAGAATGATGACAAGCTGTGCTATTCATATCACACCCAGCACAATTATTTTCATGAATTTCATGCACGCAACATGGAATTTCTCGTTCTTCAGTCGTTTTATTCCTTTTGATTCCTACTATTTGTTACAATTTTAAGTTTGTCAACGTTTCAGCAAAACACCCTTCATAAAAGGAATCTCACTTTTGATGACTAAAAATATCTGTCAATTTTGACGACAGTAGCAAAAACTGTTAATTAAGGTAGAATACTACAGTCAAACTTTGGAAATTCTAATGCGTTTAAAAGGAATAACTGTTTAGACGAACTATATTAGCTATCCCCATCTTATTGTTTGTTATTTATTGCTTTTTGGATGAAAAAACTTGGTTAAGACAAACCAATTGTGAACCCTTTGAGTTTGTTTTAAAAGGTTCGACTGTATAATGTATTTTTATGCATATTTACATGGCAATTATGCGTTTGTTTTTTAATCTGTTACATAGTTATTGACTGCATTTATTTATATTTGCATTAAATATTAGCTCAGATATTGGTTGAAGATGAATTTTTAGAAGAAACGTCTGCTAAAGGCTCTTCATCTGCTCTTGATCTGAAAGAAAGTTCTTTGTATTATGGTGGAGTGCCACCTAATTTTACCGAGGAAAGGTAACACTTTTTTTGCTTATGTGCTTATTGTCGGTTTCTTGATTGAGACACTTAATATATAATCTATCAATTTCAAATTTGTACAAAGTTTTGCAAGAAATTATGTTGTAAATCAATATTCTGTTGCTGTTTTAGTTGGCCTGGAATAACTTTCAACAACTTCTTTGGATGTATGAAAGATTTACAAATTGACTCAACACCCATTGATTTATTCCGTGGAAGCTTTTATGGCATGAATGTAGGATGTTCAAATCGAGTAAGCCATAGCAATTTATTTGTATGAAAGAATGTTACCTTTTTTCAATTTATTTAAGGTTTTAGAAACTTCTGTAGCTTTGATAATGAATCTTTTATTTTTGAAAAATAAAAGTTTCTCCCAGTCCCTAAAAACTCATAAAAGCTCTTACACTAACAAATTAATTTCAGGTGCCAAAAAATAGTGCTTTATTTCTTATGTAATTTCAGATAAAGGACCTAATTTGCCTTTTAATGCTTTAAAATATTCTAATAACTTAAAAGACCCTCCTGGAGGGTAAAATATACTGTTTAGATGCACATTACTGAAAAAGGTGCAAACAATTATTTTCAATCTGTAGCAATGTAGCTATATACTGCTGAAAAGATGCCTTAATAGCCGTGTTCACAACACACTTTTCACCCGGTAAATCCCCGCTCTGGCTCCACAAAATACTGATTGAAAAATTCTCCGTTTCCATGTAAAAAGAGGTTTCCCCCAGAAAGCGGTTTTTACCCAGCATCCTTAGCGGCTAGTAGATGGACTTGTTTCGCGTAATGCATTCTGGGTAAAAACTCCAATTTCACCTGCTTTTACTCCAGAAACAAGCAGGAGTAGAAAGATTCCACATATACCCCGCAAAAAACCGGAATGCGGTGAAAAGCAGGTTTTTTCCGGGGTCGAAAGTGTCGATGGAAACGGCCCTAATAGGATTGAATGTATTTTAATTACAAGGTGATAGAAATTTTTTTAATGCTATTGATGGGTAGAAGTTCCTACACTGTATTTTTCTCACAGTGTACTGATTTTCTTTTCTATTTTATTTCATGAATGTAATAGAGTTCAGTTAAACATAATATGATTAAAATATTAGAGTAAACAAAAAAAGAAATTTTGTTTAGAATTAATGAATCATGTGATTTTTATTGACCTGTAAACACCCACTTTTGTTTTGAAAGGAGGAAGTGAATAATTTTCTTTCTTCACAAATAACATTGTATTATAATTTTACTTCATTAATGAAAACAATTCATGTGACAGTGGTGAATTTCAAAAGTACATAGATAAAAGTTATGTTCAAAATATTTTAATTCCATTCATGCATACATTAAGTTTTATTTATTTATTATTTTTTTACCTCTCCAATCTTTAGCCAATGAAAGTTGCCACTTTCAAAGGTGCGGGCTATCTAGAGCTGAATGGACAATCTTTTCTATCTGATTCAAGCATAAGTTTTTCTTTCATGACGAATCAACATGATGGTCTGTTGCTCTTGTCTACATTTGTTGGCCAAGAAAATAGTAATCAAGAACTATTGCAAGTATGTTAATGATTCATTACATTTTATCTGTTTTTAAGGGGTTACAGTACCTCAAAAATGATCAAACGATCAAAAGGAATTTTGTTGCTTATTAGTTCAAATATTAAAAATGTTATGGTTGGTTTTAGGTCATGTTGGCTTTGTGTTCTTATGCAAAAGAAACACTTTAATTTGCTATTCCTCAATGATGTTTTTTTTCCCCCTGTCATTGGGAATCCCTAAGGATTTTTTTTTATATAAAGATACAGCTTTAAAGTAATACTTTTTGCACTCAGGATAATACATTTGACAAAAATCTGCATTGGATAAGCATTTTATAAATTACTCAAATGTTTAGAGCGTGTTATACCATTAAAAACAAAATTTAAAAAAAATTACATAATTAATCACAGAAAATTTTCCAATAAATATATAAGCAAATGAATGCACAGATTTTTAGAAATGATTATTGTGATCACTTAGCAAAAAACTTTTTTTTAAGTGCAAAAACAAAAAACTTAGGAATTTTAAAAAATTGAAAATTTCCTAATTTTTTTGAATTAAAAAAGGGCAATATTTTAAAATTTTGAAAATAAATTATTGATTGCAAAATAAATGTGCATGTCATGGTTGCAAAAAAAAATGTTTTGAATGTAATGTGACCCTTTAAGTCTAATGCCTACATTAGATACTGAAACTAACAATAATCAATAAAAATTGCAGAAAAGATTTAAATCAGTGAAAACATGTCTAAGTGAAACTGGAATGAAAAAACCTTGTCTTAGTAGACTTGTTATCGACTCATGAGATGTTCTTCTCTCGATACTAAATTTATTCATTACTTTCTTAACATATGCTATAGCTCACACTGTTTGGGCTCTTTTCTAAGTGTGCAAAAATCTCATTGTAGTAAGCCTTTTCCTCCTCTTCTTTTAGTAATTATTTTAAGTAGTTTTTCATTACTATTGGTATTATTTATTTTGCTTTTGCTGATTTTATTACTGTTCAGGGCTCCTGCAATGTTAGAGAAAACCAAGAAAATTTGTGCCTGTCGAGGTAATTGAGAATAATACTAATTATTCAGTGAAATGGAATGAAAATATGTGTATTGTATTACAGTGACCAATAATGAATATTAGCTTAAACTTTTTCTTCTTTTTTTTTCCTCTTGGTTTTTTTTTACCAAAACTTGCTTTTTCCTGCTGCAAAAGTGTTTTTTTTCTTCCACAAAACTTAATTTTTTGTGCTCCAAAACTGCTTCAAATCTGTTTGACCTTGTAGTATTGGGTGTAGTATGTATTTTTCTCTCTAGAAGGAAAATTCAACTTTCAACTTTCTTTTATGCACTCTTAATTTAATCTGCAAAAACCATAATAGCACATGATTTTTTTTCCCTTTTTTTTTTCTTGAGTATATTGTAGTATGAGTATAAATCAATTGAAATTTGTATAATTTAAAACCTTGATTTCCTCCAATACTGCTTTTCTGAGATGTGCTACTATTTTTGTACATGAGTGATATATAATTTATACAATATATTTATATAATGTGAATGTTTCAGTACTGCTTTTCTGAAAAAATATTTTTCCTTCAAACAAATGTTTTCATTTAATTTTTGCATTGATTTTTATTGTTGCACTAAGCATTCATATTCTTGTTATTATTGTTTCATTTCTTTATGTATCATTCGTCCGACAACACTTTTCTCAAAATTCTCTCTAATTAAACCCAAAGACAAAAATCCTTCTTCTATAAAAGAAATAAACAGTCTTCAACCTTTCTAATACCTTTAAATATGCATATATTCTTCACTTAGAACCAAATCTTTTCAGCATACTGAGCCTAAAATAACTACATTTGGGGCATTCAGAGCTTGCTGAGGCGTTCAGAGCTTGCATTCAGAGCATTGATCAAGTCCGTTTTGACTTAATAGACTTTAGCTCTGAACACCACATTTATGAACATAACATTTTGTTGCCGAAATCTACTATATTCAGAGCTAAAGTGGAATAAGTTGAAATGGGCTTGACCCACTTCAGCCCCGGATGCCTCAAATATCACCTTCCACTCATGAACCTGAACTGAGTTTGATACTATTGTCAGATGGCTCGGTGGTTTGATGCAAAAAGAATTCCTTGGAAGGGGGGGGGGGGGGTTAAAACATTCCTTGCATCTCTATGTAATAAAATACTAAAACTAGCATGATAACTAAAAAGCAATATCTTGGGGGGGGGGGAAGGGTGAGAATGTCAAGCAACTCTGATTGTGCTCCTGTTAAAACTTACTATTTTTCATTGACATTCAAGTACTGGAAAATTTACTAAGTCATCTCTGGTGTATATGTATTTGCATACTTATTTCTAGTTTATTAATTAAAGATCATTTCTTTTAGTAATAAACAATGTTCTTGCTTTTCAGACATACTATTCAATAGCTTTGGAGGAAGGCAGAATTATAGCTAAATTTAGTAGCGGTGGAGGAGAATTACTTTTAACCTCAAGTCGTATTATACGAAGCACAACTTTTCATACTGTAAATATCATCAGAAAAAATAGGAGGTTAGTATTTTTTCTTTTTCTATTTTCATAGTTTGTTTGCAGAAAATAAAATACAGTAGACCCTCATTTTACGCGAGTTTATTTTCCTTGGATATCTATAGGCGGTTGAAGATTTGATGCTTTTATTTTAATTTACGTGGATGAGTTTTGATTTTACGCGGATGCTGCATTGCAAACAAATGAAATTCTCCACTATTTCAAAACCAAAACTCCTGAGATTTCAAAGTAATGCACAGCATTTTGGCATGCTAATGAGTGAGCGTGGGCCAATGGAGACATTTTCTGCAATTGGTTCCAGAGCTCTTTCCAGAAGTAAAGTTATTTAACTCACACTGTTCAGAGCTCACTGGAAGGAGAGCTTTTAGAATGTGACAAAAGAGAATGAAACCCACTAGGGTACCAACATCTGTAGTAGCTATTCGTCTCGATTTTATGCTGTATTCCCCATTTTTTAGGGGTAATTTAACCACTAATGCTAAAAGCCAATATTATAGCCCAATTTTACAAAAAAAGAAGAAAAAAAGCTTCAAGCGCCCCCCCCCCCTTTTTTTTTAGTGCGCCAGCCACCTATGTTCAAAGATACTCAAACAAACTAATGAACAAAAACTAATTATAAATAAGTTTTTAGATGAAATTTAAATGCCGTCATTTGATAGTTTGTACAGTTGACTATGCAATGTAAATTCTAGATTAAGCTTGTTTTTTAAATTATCATTTTCACTTTGCTCCTGTAGATTATTATTGCGCCTTGATGATGAAGAGGAAGCTGATATTCGTTTGCCTAAGGGAGCGAAAGACATTGTTAGTCCAACTAAAGGTGGTTTGTTTTTTGGTGGAGTAAAGCGAGGCATAAACGTTGGGAGTATGGCAGCACGTCAGCAACCTTTTGTTGGTATCATTCAGGATGCAGTGTTTAATGATAAGTATGTTGGTTACTCTTTGAGGTTTTTTTTTTTGTGTATTATTGTATGGGGATTCATTTCTTCAGCACAAGTTCATAAAAATGTAATGTTAAATTTTGCTTTATAATCTTTCTTTCATTGCTTTTGATGAATAAATTATCCAATTAAAAACAACTAACTGATCCTTGAGAAGGTATTCTGTCGATAATATCGGACTCAATTGCTCTCAAACTAATTTAGATAGTGAATTGCATAACCTATGTGCGTAACGACTGTATGAAATTTCAAGAAGCTATCTGCATTCTTTAAAAATTTATTAAATATTTCCTTTTTGTTAGTCAACTGGGAAAATAAAAAATCCGAATGAAAAAAATGTTAAAGATGAAAGTTAACCAAATAAAGATATCAACATGAAACATGTTCTAAGTGTATGTTAGTAACTAAATGCACTAAATAATAACTAGCACTAAGTGTCTAAGTGCATTGAGATTGCTCACAATAAAAGATTCAAACAAAATATTAAGTAGAGGTAATTTCTTCAGTCCTTTGTCTTTTCATTAGATTGCAGTTCTGTCTGCCTTTTAACAATGCAAGTTTCTAAGTTTAAGAAGCAAGTTCATTAAAAGTCCATTTTTTTAAGTGCAATATTTCAAAAAAAAAAGCCACTAATGTTTTATTTATTTATTATTAATATTTGTATGTACTTATTTTTATTTATTTATTTATTTTGATTAGGTTATTAAGGTTTGAAAACACTGTGAGTCATAAAGGTGTTGACTTTGGATTACCTGACATCCAAGATGTAATGGAAGAATCATTTCAACAGATGCCACCTTCAATAGCCGAAGAAAGTTGCGCATCTTCCATACACATTGATGAGGATGCTTTTAGCCTTCAAAGCCCCAAATCGTTGGAAATTCCCTTGAATAAGAAGACTGTAGTAAATAAGTAATTGCCAATTTATAATTTTATTATGTCGATGTTGCTGTAGTTTTGTGCAAATTGAATTTTAAGAATAATTTGTAATTAAATGTATGAGTATTAGAAGAATTTCTGAGAAAATAATTCAATAATAGTGTGAGATTCTGTTATTTATTCATAAGTTCAATAATATTGCCAAAGGTCTTTATCTTTGTTTTTTTTTACTATTATTATTATTTTATTATACATACTTACTGTAAATTTGTGCTTGTAAATACAAAAAAATCAGTACCTTATATTTTAAATAAAATGTTATTATGAAAGGGGGGGGGGGCAAATTAGTCCAATAGAATGGCCAGGCAAAAACTTTCTACCAGGTTTTAAAAGTATATATTTATATATTGTGGTCGGTTGAATACAATATATCCAAAGCTTTCATTGTATCACTCTTAATTCTTTAAGGGGGAATTTCGATAACCTGGAGGGGGAGGGGCAGAATCTTACAAATTTGACTTCACGGCAAAATTTATTGCAACCTTTTATCTTTTCTTGGCCCTATCATATTGGCACAGAGTCTTGGAATCCCCCCCAGTTTTGAAAGTTGAATGTTAATCCCTTTGCAAATGCAACTTTCTTTTTTTTTTTTTTCTGAACCAATCAAATAATAAATAACACAAATGCAAGTTGTACTATTGCTTTACCATGTAAAATGGGATAGAATTTATGTCAGATATCTGTTATGATTCTATGTTAGATGTTATGAATAGATGTTCTATGTTATGAATAAATGTTAGATCTATGCTATATAGATAACTTAACTACATAAAAACTAGAAGTTGTAACATTTTCACAAAACATATTTTGTGCATTTTTTTAAATTTATTTTTCAGTGATTGATTATGATGATGACATTTCTTTTCTCATCTTTCAGCTTCAACATTTCATTGAACTATAGAACTTTTTATCCTGATGGTAACATTATAACTCTATCCAATGAGCAACGAAAATTACACTTGTTTGTTCATCTAACAAAAGGTCTGATATCTGTTAATTATTTAAGAAAACAAGAACATAAAATAGAAAAGAGCATTAAAGAATTGAGCATTGGAAAATGGCATAAGGTAGGATGTTTTTAAAAATAATTATAAACACTTATTTATTTTCCTTTGTGTGTTTGTAATTACAGTCAACCCTTATTTAATCTGAACCCTATTAAACCAGACTTCGCTTAATCCGGAAAGCCATTTAGATGTATATACTGTTTGAATAAAAGGAGAGTTAGCGAAGTAATGTATTTTTGTAAACCATATTTTGTATAATCTTCTCTTATGCAGTATTCTGTTTCATTCTCTTGATTTCAAGATACAATTTTTACTGTGTACAGTAGTTTGCATATGTACCTCGGCTGAATTTATAGGTTATTTTGTTTCATCTTTATTGTCATTGATTCAAGTTGGAAAGACATTTCATTTTTATTATGCAGATAATTGGGGATGAAAATTTTTAAAATATGTAGGTAACGGCGTTAGTAACAGACATGCTTAAGACATCGCTCTCAAGTTAGCTCAAGTTTCTGACCCTTTTAATGTATTTAGACTTCTAAAACTATTTTTCTCTTATGCAACTACATCAGATCTAATGTTTGGCTGCTTCTGGATCCTCTGAAGTAGCTAATTCTATTTTTATTTGCTCAATTTCGCAAAAAGGTCCGACATCCAGTAACAGACACCGAAAATTCTGATGATGCCCAGCAACAGATAGGATGAGGAACGGATGGGTAATGGACAGAATTCCTCTTTTCTCTTCAAAATGTGCAAAAGTTTTTTATTTTTAGATCTAAAACCTTATTAAATTCAAATGAACATGAAACACCGGTAGACCTCGTGGTGCCTGTTCATAACCTTCCACCACCGCCTTGTAAATACCAACTGGCTTGTAAAATTCTCTCTGATAACACTAGATGGTTGCACCGAATTCATGGGCCACAGCAACATCAGTTTTACCTGTCTAAAATTCTTAGTGTTTAAATCCAAACTTGCGGCTGTCTGTTACTGGACCCTTATCTGTTACTGGTGCTGTTACCCTACTAGGCAGTTAGTTCTCTTACATTTTATCATTTTTTTTGTCTTACTTCTTCATTTATATACATATGTTATTACCGTAGTAAGACCATTATAACGCTCACCTTGGGACCAGAGCTTTTGCGTTATACAGATTTTTGCATTATATAGATCATTTCAAAAATTTTGAAACTAAAATTCAGAATATATCTATAAATTAGCACTTCAGAATAAGTTTTATCTGCAATGAGTATTAAAGCACTAATATTAGTCATTCACAAATAAATATGTTTCACAATCAAAAGAAAATGAATTTATCCTGCACTTCTGCTAGCTACATGGTTTGTATAACAGCTGCATTTTCAAGAGCCATCTGGTATTTTATGTTTACTGTGAATACTAATTTTCACTTAAAAGCTTTGAATTAAGATGGAAAGATGAAAAATTGTTTCAAAATTTAATTTGCCTAACATGTTTTGTGTTTGCCAAGAAAAACAGGTATTTTTTAAACGTTAAAACCTATTGTTTACTTCTGAAAAGTTGTGCGGTTTATAGAGAATTGCGTTATATAGGTCGGCGTTATAAAGGTATTCTACTGTATGTACATTGTTTTGAAATGCTGTTAGGTTTTTATTCTTGGTTCAATCGTACCTGTTGTTTTACCATTAGCTCAAGGCTAATGGTAAAACAGGTACAACAAGCTTTTTTGCATCATTTATCTTCATATGTCTCTATGTCCATTAGACAGATATAAATTTTTTACATTTCCCTTCCTTAATGTAGGTGGAAGTTGTTAAACAAGGAAAGCACTTAACAATATTTTTGGATAGAACAAAAAGTATGGGTATGAGTATTTCCAAGCGCACACCATTCAAAAAGATTCTTTTAGGAGGACCATCTTTTACTTCAGATTCATCTAATGAAGTAAGTATTCCAAAAATATATGTATTTTTAAATTGCTATTAGCTTCATATAAATTCATTTTCTTTCAACTTCATATTTACAGTTCTAGCCTATTTTCAAAGTCCAAGGCACTAGCTAAATCCTTTCGCTGTAATGAAATTTTATTACATTATACTGATGTTACAAATGTTGATATTGCTTCAGGGGTGCGAGTGGACTAAAGTAAAGTTTTCTGAAGACAGTGCGATATTTTTGGAAAATCGAACACCCTCCCCTCTTCTGAAAATACTCTTTAAATATGCATACAAAAATCATTGAAATCAATGGGAAAATTTTTTTTTAATTTTTATATATATAATTTTTCAGTTTCAGAACGTTGCCAGATCAAAAGTTTCGAAAACGGCAACCCAAAACTTTCGGGACTGTCGGATCACAAACGCGCCTGCATTGCTTCTATATAATTTAAGTTGGGGATTACTAAAACTTTTGCTAAAATGAGAATTTTGCTGTAACGGACTTTGCTAAAATAGGATTTGACTGCATCAGCATAAATGTGTGTACTGATTTTTTTTTCTGACTATAGCAGGCATTTAAAGAATTTAATCTGGAGTGCATATATACTTTTGCCATAACAAATTAGTTAATGTATTGTTTTAGCTGTACATTAGCATATCTTTTTGCAAAAAGCTATTTTATTGGGGTAAAAAATGTTTTTTTTTTATTTATTTATTTATTTTTTTTTTTTTTTTTGCTATGACATTTAACTAATAGCATTAAGAAAAAAGGAATCCCCCCCCCCGGAAACTTAATACAAGTTATAGCTCAACGTGCTCTGGCAAAAAGGTTGAGTAGCTAGGGATGTGGTGAGAGGAGAGCACCCCTCCCCCCAGATTTTTTTGACAGTCGGTATTTTCAACAGATCAGTCAGCAAAAGTATATGAATGGTATATTTTATTCTGTACATCGACTTTTGGAATAAAAAGAAAGAAAAAAAAAAGAAATGCAGAGTTATAAAATGAACGTAAAATATACCAGGGCTGCAGAGTCGGAGGGAAAATGACCAACTCTGGGAGTTTCAGAGCCTTCGACTCCGACTCCTTTATGCCAAAATCAGTTCAACTTCGACTTTGCAGGCACCGGCAGAGTTGCTGGCTTACAGGGAAAATGACCGACTCCGATTCTTGAAAGTTTTTCAGAATATATTATGACTTTCCAAATCACTATTTTCTCCTGAATCTGGGTTATATACTCAATGCTATGCATATTATATCAGAAAACATTTCCCCTTTCTGACTTACCTAAATGACAGGCCTGATTTGACATTATCCTGAACTGTGCACCAGCAACAACATTGGTGGATTCCAAAATTGTCCCTCTTCATGCAGAGAACCCTACTAACCTATGCAGATTCCTTGATCTTGTGATAATGGGGTGGTTTCCTTCAGTCAAAAGTACTACTTTTAGTCATTGAAATGGATAGAATGAGCAAAAAAAATTGCATGGACCCAGAAAATACTTTCATTTTCCCCAACAGTTTTTTTAAATTAATTTTTTAAAATGTCCGATTTTTCAAACAAGGCGTGGTCTGTATAATGTCACAAATGATGCAGTTTGGCACATCTTTCTACTATGTTTCCACGTTATGATAATCAAGCAGCAAATTAAAATTGCACTCTACGCTTGCTATCAACCATATCGTTGCCAATACACGTGAGTAAAGATGCGAATTAAATATTTTGTTCTGTAAATGGCAACATTGAATGGCATTTCATCATTTGTGATGTCACAGGACAGAAGTGTAAACAATAAAAGCGCAACAATTTAAGTAATTTTTTAAAAATATTAAACTTAAATAAATTATATAAAAAAGAGTCAGATCCTATGTTTTTAAGCATGCTCTTTCAGAAAAGAATGCTTTTAAAATTTTGGAAACGACCCCATTGTTGCTCCTTGTTCTTTTTTTTTTTTTTTTAACTAGATGTGATAATTAGTTTTTTGCCATCAGTATTAAATTGAAAGGTGTCAGTGGTGTGATAACATACATGAAAATCAATAAATCTTAACATGATGTACATTAAATAAGCTTGCTGGAAGGGAAACTTACTCCTAATCTAATCTTAAGCATTATCTTATATATGAAATATCTAAATCTTCCTGTGTTAATACTTCTTGGGCATAATTGGTAAAGTTTATGTATGCATTTATACAGAACATGATCTTGAATTATGGTGCAAATTCAAGTTTAATGAAGAAATTTTTAAAAATTCATTTCTTGACTCTCTGACATTTTCATCCTTAGATTCAAGAAAGCTTTAAAGGTTGCATGCAAGCCTTTCACATAAATGGTATACTGAGAAAAATTCCTTCTCCTAGTCCTTGTTTCAAATATGTGGAGTTTGGTGCATACTTTACAGGCATTGGGCACATTATTCAAGGTAATTATTCTATTTTCTTCAAAATCATTTATTATGGAAACAAAAAATCAGTTATAATCAATGTTTCTGCACAAAATATTGTGTGCGGGGGACATGTCCTAGAACAAGTACCACAGGATTTATCTAATTTGTTGTAAGGTGATACCATTGTCACGTGTAGGACAATCCGATTCTACAATTTTACCAAAGCTTTGTTATAGATCTTAAAATTTTAATTAAACAGGAGTAATTAAACACATTTTTTAATCTTTACATTTGATTCATAGATATTCCTAACGCAGTTATATTTCTTTTTAGTAACTTTGTTAAATTTAATTTATTTGCATGCATCACAAGTAATAATAATTTAAACTGTCGAAAAAAAAATTTATGTCTAAGGTCATTCTACTGAAAACGTTCATTTTGTCCCACGAAATGTTTTGCTTAAGAAGTCACACATATGTTTGTGATTTCTTTAGCAACAAAATTTTGTTCATTACCCTTTTAAATTATTATTTTTAATGAAATGTATGAAGCGTTACGTGTGGGACAAATTGAATTTTACCGTGGAATGGCCCTGTGGCATTTTCAGTTAGACTTTTTGGTTGCGTCCTTAAGAAGTAAACCACATTATATTTTCTTGCATTTATAGATTTAATTTGTATTTCAGATCTTGCTTATCACATGGGCAATAAAATCAACCTGAGTTTCCAGTTCAGGGCAACCGAGTATGACGGCATTCTGTTCAGCATATTTTCACGCTTTACAGGAGTATGGTTTGAAATATGTTTACAAAAAAATATGGTACATCTTATCTTTGATATTTTATATTCTTGCATTATTTCTTTGAAATATTATATACAAAATTAGTAAATAAGTATGTAGTAAGTAGACTTTCAGGTTTAGCTTATGATTCTAGACTTACATGCCTCCACCTAAGTCAGGGGAGTGCTTAGTTTTAGCGGCCCTGTGCAGATAAATAATCAGTTTTGCTATTTATTTATTCTCTCTTAAAACATAACCCGCTGTAGTATGTCACTCAGTCGTATAAGTTTGAGATTTTTATAAGTTATTGCAAAATTAATGTGAAAAAATATGACACAAAATACGGTTGCAAAGAATATTTTTGGAATCCAAAAGAAATGTAATTGATGAAATAAAGACTGGTATCCAAATTACGTTGTTTTCAGCCCGGGGGGTATGAAATACGAAATTGAAATTTAACTTTAGAACAATGTTTGGAAAAAGAATGAAAAATTTTGACCTTTTTCTGCTTTTTCACTTACTTTTAGTACTAGCAAATATAGAAGAGTCATTTTCCATGTCAAGTGACCTAGGGGTCCCCGTTTGACCATCTGCGATTTGGATGACATTTTATAGAGGCTTAGAGATGTGTGTGTGTGTGTGTGCCTTTGAAACTAACCTATGCAAATTTTCAGTTTCCTAGATTCGAATCTTGAGGACCTAGGATCTCTGAAAAATGTGATCCAAAATCACGGATCAGCTTTTTGTGCCAGATTGCCAAGTTCAGACTAAGTTGAAGGAAAATTTTATCACACTGGAAGCCTGAAATTTAAGGCACTTAAAGTGCAATTGGCTGTTAATACATTCAATTATTTTTGGAAATTTGAGCTCATTACATTTTTTATAGCACGCATGTAAACTCGTGAAAAAGTGCGGCAGGGAAACTTTTTCCTGGACTTTAGGTTGGCATAAAATCTGAACAAAAATAATTCAAAGCCTCGTACTTCGTGATTACATTGTAAAAACATTTGTTTTTAATGGGTTACAGTTTCAGAGCTTAAATATCTATTTTCTAAAAGATATTGTCACTCAAAGTGGCTATCAAAGCCGTTCAAGTGAAAAATATCTTATTTTCAAAGTGCTGTAGATCAAGTTTATCAACTCGCATTTTCTTTTCGTTAATACCATGAGAAAGAACAGATTTGTTTCTTTCAAAATAAGTTTTTTTCTTCAATGGTATTTTTTCGAATAAGGATAGAAAAATGAGTTTGAAATTCTGTCTGTTCTAATGAATTGCCATGTTTAAACTCAGATTATAAGAAATTTTATCACACTGGAAGCCTGAAATTTTAGGAGCTCAAGGTACTTTTAGTTGTCAATACGTTCTAGTATTTTTATGAATTTGAGCTCATAAACTTTTGTGTAGCACGCATGCAAAGTCGCAAGAAAAGTGCCGTGGAGAAACTTTTTCCTGGATTTCCGAATATTATAAATTCTGAAGAAAAATTGTTCAAACTTTGTAATTCTATTGTCAATATACATGCTTTTAATGGGTTATAGTTGCAGTGCGTAAATATTGATTTTCTAAAACATATTGGCATCCAAAGTGACTATCAAAATCGTTCACATGAAAAATAGCTTATTTTTAATACGCTGAAGCACATAATTGTCACATGGCATATTCTTTTTGTTGGTAACATTAGAAAGAAAATATTTTTTCACACAAAAAAGTTCAATTCTCTTGTAATATTTTAGCGGCCCTCTGTGGTCGCACTGTTTGCCACCCCCTTAGCACGGCCCTGACAAAAAATAGTCACTTGAGATATTGTTTATTGTTTAAATTTATTGGAATGGATGATTTTAATGGATTAAATTTTCGAGCAGAAAGCAGAATTAAGGTCATTGTTTCCAGCTTTTTTGATTCTAGACCAATCTTAAAATTAGGAAAAGTAGTTATTTTAACAAGAGGAAAAAAAATCTAAATAGTTTGCCAAAAATAGTTGTATCGTTTAATGGGACAAGTTTTAAATGGGCACTTGATTTTTCTTGAGAACCAGTATATTGACTATAATCAACCAAATTAGGTCCCAAGTTTGCTGCTGATCTTCCTTTTTGTATTTTTATTTATGATCAAATCTAACCTGTTATAATAGTTGCTATAACTTTTTTTCATACAAAACAAAAATTTGTCAAATATATATTTGAAATAACATAAACAATGTAAACAGTCTAGCCCAGAATAATGAAATTCTGGTAAAATGTAACTCTAAGATATGAGTAAATAAGATTGTTACCAAATTATTGTGTCAAAAATAGTTAACGAGAAAACGTCATTAGAAGTTTATAACAACAGATAATTGAAGTACCTTAACATAAAAAACTTTAATCAAAAGTAAAATAATAACAGCTTTAACCACTATTAATATAAAGAAAAGTAAACAGCAACTTTGAACCAAAATATCATAAGCCTTATGAGCGTAATGCCGCTATGTATAGTCTCTTTTTAATCAAGTTGGTGACAAAAATTAAAAGACAACTTTTACCATATGCATTTATATATAGTCACCTCATAACAGCAGTAAGATATCTTACTGCAGCTCTGAGACAACGGTATGTTTATGCTTAATTTTTAACTTCTCTTTTTTTTTTCTCGTCTAAATGTTTTATGTATTTATAAATGTATGTGAATAAAATATGACAACGTGTATAAGTACAAATTGAGAATGAAAAAAGGTTAAAAAACCAGCAAACAGCTGTTTCGGCACTCTAAAATACAAGTGCCATCATCGGTGCATTAAAAACGAAGACAGGTTCACCCGACTAAAACACAGTCGAGGCGAACAATGGAATGAGAGACGAGTATGTGTTTCATATTGAATGGGATAAAAATAATGGTGTAGTATAAATTCAGTAATCAATTTTGTTAACTAAAACAAATTATTTCTGTAATAGGATCCACCCAAGTTTTATCTTGCAAAACTGAAAAATCTAAAGGTAAAAAAATTGCCGCTAGGGTGTGCTTTCAGGAAGTTTTAAACATTGCACCATCTGACTGGTGTATGACAGAAATTGTAGGCTTTCTGGTAGATGTACTACAGACATACCTAAGCGCCCCACCATTGTATGAGGCGCATTGAGTTTTGGAACTAGCTCACCTCTTCTATTTTTCTTGACTCACTATTTTTTGAGCAATCACGATTGCTTTCATTTGACTGTTTTGAGGTCCTATCATTTTATTTTCCCGCCAGCATCCTCCTGAGCACCACCGTCGACCGGCCGCCTCACGATGCTGCTCCTCTAGCGAAAACCGTCTCGAGGTTGCGTCCATATCCTACACACACACGCATACATACACGCACGTACACACACACAAACACATACATACACCTACACACACACAAACACATGCACACACACATGCATACATACAGACTCCTACACATACACACACACCTACATACACACACACACTCGTGATTGCGAAAAACATAATTTGAATTCCAAATGTCAAAATTCAAATTATTATTATTTTGTTTTTTATTTCGATTTTCATACAGAGCTCTTGTCCTGAAACAGCGTTACCCTGTTTGATAGTAAGTGTGATGATACAATGGATATTTGCAAAATTTGTGTAAAATGTCTTTGAACAACGATAAACAATACTTAAAAAGTAGTCGAAAACTTTGTACTGCATAACCAACAATAACAATACTGCTTTGGCATATTCCAAAACAGAGTATGCTTTCATATGTATGTGTGGTGACATTTTAGAGACGATTTCAAGAATATTTTTCGCTGTGTCGCCAGATTAAAGGATAACAATTGTGGTTACAATATTAGTTTGATTTTGTCTGAATAGATCAGTTTCAAAAATTTTACCATGCTATTGTTTTTGTCCCACTCTAAAACGAAACACCCTGTATTATAAGGACACATGTGATCATGTAGCTGTAAAACTCATGTTTAATTCTCAGTATTCACATCTTTGTGAGAGCATTTTTTTTATTATTAAGGGGGGGGGGGGAGAATCACTTGTTTCTTAAAGTGCTAATCAGTTTCCTTGTTTCAAACCTTTCATAATGCTTTTCCCCCTGTACAGCTTGTTGCAACAACACACAACAACGATACAGAGTTTCAGCTGTTCCGTGAAATAAGAACTCATGGAGATTGTAGTTACACTTGGCACAGCGTGGAAATGGCATATCACGACAGTACCTTTGTTCTTAATGTGGATGATTATAAGCCAGCGGAAAGAAAGCTAAAACACATTCCAGAAGACTTCGGATTTTCTGAAATTTACATCGGTGGAAAACCAGGTGAGTATTTCTGATCTAAAAATCAAAGTGAAATATTAATGTTTAAGGTTTGAAAGCTTTTGAAGTAAATTCAAGATTGAAAATGCCATGGAAAATAAATTAAATAAGGTAAAATTTTTCCAAATTGGAGAGTGCAAGTTTTGATATCGCATAGCCTATAATTCTCTGGAAGTTATTAAACCTGAGGTAGAGCGAGTGATAAATTGTTTTTTAAAAATATACTTAATATGGAAACAGAGGAAGAAGATAGCACTTTAGCTTATCTTAAAATTTAATTTACGTGTTAAAAATGAAGGGGTGCCCCCCAAGAGAGATGGTGCTCCCCCTCAAATGCTGCAAGGTACTCCCCCCTTCCCCACCCTTAGAACAAGAATCCCTAAAATGAGATCGAAACCTGTCAAATTATCCCCCTCCCGCATTCTGTGCCATGGAAAATGAGTCCTATAGTTACTTAAGACACTTGATGTAATAGCATAGTATGCCTTCAGTTTAAAGTATGTAACTTATAAATATTATTAGCAAAAATAGTTGTATAATTAAAATAGAAAGAATTTGGAGTTAAGACACAAAAATCTATTTGAATACACAGGATAGAGCAGCATTTCACAAAGTAAAGTACCCTTGGAATCAGGGGCCAATACAGATTACCATTTTAGAGAGGGTCACACTGAAGAATGCCCCCCCCCCCCCCCCCACTCCCTGAATGAACTTGCAGTTTTGTGCACGAAAAATTTCGGAAACTGCTTAGGTGTCAATGAAAAGTAGAAAATTGTCCAGGAATAAAGCATGAATGTTACAAATTAATTTTACAAGCAATGATAAATTATTTTCAATTAAAAAAAGAACCGACTTCAAAAAACAAAGTAGAACTAAAAAGTAAAAAATCATTGGTCATACTTACATACGATTTCCTACCCAAACGTATAAATCAAATTTATTTTACAATTCCAGTACAAAAATCAACTGAACTAAACACCCAATTATAACACAGTTTAATTACTGTACGATGAATTATTTTAATACCTAACTAATTATATACGATCTCTTAATTTTTAATAACCATTTGAAGTTGGGGCCTCCTATAAACTACTGCCTTACATAACTGACAACCTATAAAATCTTGAGTTAAAAAAAATAATTTAACAAAACCCGTAAGTCTTTAAAACTAAGCCTGTTCAGTTACGTTAGGTAGTAGTTTATAGAAGGCCCTGACTTAAAATGGTTGTTAAAAATTAAGAGATTGTATATAATTAGGTATTAAAATAATTCATTGTACAGTAATTAAACTCTTATAATTTTGTGTTTAGTTTAGTTGATTTTTGTACAGGAATTGTAAAATAAATTTGATTTATACGTTTGGGTAGGAAATCGTAAGTATGACCAATGGTTTTTTACTTTTTTGTTCCACTTTGTTTTTTGAAGTCGGTTCTTTTTTTATTTGAAAATAATTTTTTTTTTGCTTTTTAGTAGTGTAAACATAAAATAAGTACATAGGTACACTCCTTACGTACATCTCGAGTGAGAAAGTGTCGAGCACAGGAGTCTGAAAACAGCGGAGATGAGCAAAAATAGAGAAAGAAATAGAGCACAACATCTCAGAGACTTCCGAAGACTGTGAAGAAAGGCTTTTTCAAATGCGCAATTATTTACAAAGAAAATTGTCTTCATCATCAGTTTGACTTTATCAAAGTATGCTTTCCGAAAAATATTCACGAGTCACTAAAAAACAACAGAAATCGCTTTAACTTTGCTCATAGAATTTGAGGAGTTTTCTTAATTTTTCAAGGATCCCATCTGCAGATACTGACCTGATGACCATGGGATCGCCTGGGAAGTACATACCTTTTCAAACGAGAAAAAAAAAAAAAGAATATTCCAAACTGATCTATGCGTGTTTGAGTTTACGGGGGACATACATGTAAAGATTTTAAAGAATTGAGAACATCTTTTTTTGAATTCCGTTAAAAAAAGAAAAAGTCTTAATGTGCATAACATTTTTTACTATTGGTACTAAAAACTGATCTTTATTCCTCTCCAGGATTTATTGTGTGCTAATTTAATTAGAACCATTTAAATGTCAATGGATTTCCTAACTATTTTATATTTCACAATAATACATGTCACATATCTCGTGAAAAAAAAGTCACATTTCTCTTCACTTGGCCCCCGTTGTAGATCAACACCACAGTAGAAACTGAGTATATATGATGTTGTATATATGAAGATCAAAATACTACTAGAGCAATGATACTAAATGAATTTCCTGTTTGCTTCAAAGGGGTCTTTATTCAAAATTTGCGATACGACTACTAATGATTAATACAGGGGAAATATTTAGGGGAGGGGGAGTAGTTCCCTGAAGCAAGAACCCTTCTAAAAAGGAAAAATACCTCTCAAAACAGCCCCCCCCCCCCAACCGTAAGGAGGCACCCTTGATCAATATTAATGTTTTATGGCACTTTCTTTAACAATTGATTCTGAAATTAAATAAAGTTAATTGTTTTTTGCCCATAACCTTTTTCTAAAGACCAAATATGGTGAAGCAAAGGATTGGTATCTATAAGTTAGATCATTCCTATCCATTAAACAAAAAAACCATAAAAATCGTTTCACTAAGTGAGACGCTATGAATTTACTAACAACAAAGCGCGAGTATGAATTTTAAGAGTTCCCTGGATTTCTCCAGTATCCCTCATAGCTGGACTTGAAGACCATTAGACGACCAGCACCGTTTTAAACAGAAAAAGAATTTTCTAATCGGGGAGCGTAGTACATAAAAAAATTCCAACAAAGTCTGTAAATTAGTATCGCCATAACTGTAAATTAAACAGACGGTGTCATGAAATATTAAATCTAGAATACTTGTCAAACTTCAGAAATTGGACACCAGTTACGATATATTTATTAAGTAATATCAATTTAATTGTCAGAGGGGGCGGGAGGAAAGGAGGATTTTTGTGTTCAATTCCCCTTGATTCAAACACTAAATATATTTCAAAACTGAAATATTAAAAAAAAAAAAAAAAACTTTAATCACTTAATGAAGTTATTTATTAGCAAAAACATTTTTCATATTAAATTATTAATTCAACTATTTTTGTAGCAAAATTCATTTAATTTACTGATTTGCTACATGAGTAATAAATACATTAGTAAGATTATAATTAAAATTAACAAACGTGAAAATCAAACATCCCGATACGCGAGAATTAAATATTGTTCAAGACAAGATTTCTCCGTCAAAAAAATGCACTGTTTATGCCAAAACCATGTGACTTGTGACGTATAGCGCAGCTGAAGAAAGCTGTTCTACGTAGCCACAACACGCGTATGAAATTTAAAGTTTCTTAGATTTCTCCAAGACTCCTCATCAGATCCAGACAAAATTAACATGGGACCATCTGGAAAGTATACCCTTCCAAACAAAAAAGGATGTTTCAAATCAGTCCAGTATTCTTGGAGTAATACGAAAACATACATAAAAAGCCGCAAGACGAAATCATAACCTCTTTTTTTGAAGTCGGTTAAAAAGTAGTATTCCATATCTTTACTTTCAAAAATAATTAATAAATTGAAAGCCGACCTAAATCATTAATTTTATTCATAAAGTGTTTGAACATTATGTGGATGAATACTACTGTCAACGGTTTAGGGGAGAGGGGAGTTCTTGACCCCCATGACCCTCTCCTTGTATCTGCCACTGTTTGGAGCACATATGTTTGTTGATGATGTCTTAACAGGGTTCATACACTTTTGGTTAAAAAAAGTTCCCTGACTTTTCCAGGTTGTTTTTTAGAAAATTCCAGGTTACTCGCTTCATTAAAAATTTAAGTTTAAATAGTAATATTTTCAAAATAATTAAAATAGTTTAAAGTAGCAATGCAGAAGAACTGAAACTTCTCCCCTTAGATTTAAAAAAAAAAAAAACTTAGATTTTTTTCCTTTGTTTTCTCTGTCAAAATTTTAAGTTTTTTTTAAACATTTTGTTCAAAATTGTTTTAATTTGTTTACTATTTGTTGAAAACAGAGTACTTTCAACTTATTTTAGGGTTTTTTTGATGTCACGCGTAATATTATAGCGTTTTGCTGTAGTCCTGCAGCAACCTTTTAGCATCCGCTTTTGGTTTACAATAATTTTTATTTTCTTATAAGTAGGTTACACAAAACATATTGAGCAAAATGCAAAGCTAAATTTTAGTATAAATATGGTTAACTTGTTGCATCAATTGGCATACCATGTAATGCATAGTAACAAAAATCAACATCCGCCGATCATAGGCCAATGCCAATAATCTTTTTTTTTCTTCACATATTAAAGGACGCTTACATTAAAATTTCAAATTTTCTTTTCCAGAAAGTATTAGTTAATTTTCAAAAATTCACAACTTTTTGAACATTTTAATGTTATTTTCAATGTTACTCATTGATATAAACATCCAATTCTGTTTCTGGAAGTTTAAGTCTATTTCCATTGTGCAAACGATCAAATATGGCGACAAAGTGAAAAATTTAAAATAATATGTAGATTTTTGGATTTGTAGTATGAAAGTAGTAATAAATAATTAATAATCCTTAAAAGGATACAATAAAAACAAAATAGTCAGTATTTAGCACATAAGAGTCTAAATCAATTAAAACAAAACAATGTTATAAAGATTAAATTTTGCATTTTCCAGAAAATAATTACAAATTATCCGGAAAAAAAAGGCACAATTTGTGTTATTTTCAATAGTTTGCATTGCAATTAACATCCAATGCCGTTTTCGGGAACTTAGGCACTTAAAAAGTCTTGTGTACTTCCATCTTGGGAATGACCAAATATGGCGGCTATGCCCAAAAATAAGAAATAACTTTTTTAATTTGTCGCATGAAGACAGTTAAAAAATAATTAATCTTCATGAAACTACAATTCATTGAAAAGTTTTTATCACATTTGCGTCCGAGGCAGTGAGGATAAGATTAAGTTTTAAGAACAAAATTTTTTATTTCTCAAGAAAATTATTTTAAATAACAATAGAAAAACAATTTGTAGACCATTTTTTGTTATTTTCATCAGTTTTCAATTAAAGAAAACATCCAATTCTGCTTTGTTTTTAGAAACTTAGGCATTTTAGGATCGTATCTACATCCATCTTGTGAATGACCAAAGATGGCGACTGCGTTTCACATGTAGCTGAAATGATTTTCCGATCAAAAAAAAAAAAAAAAAAAAAATTTCCCCGATCGATCTTCCCATCTACAGGTTGTGCTTCCGAAGCAGTAAATTGTCTTCTCTCCTTTTGAGTTTGTACATAATTGCTGTTCACCTGATTTTTTTTCCCTTGGGAACTACTGAGAGCCAAAAATGGCGGCTGCTGAAGATTTTTTGGGTCGCCACTTTTTTCATTGCTTTAAAATTGTTACAATTTTTTTTAAATACATCGATAAAAATGAAGATTAGATCTCATAAAACCAAATTCCCTGGGAAAAAATTGGGAAAAGAAAAATTTTGGGGACACATTTGGAAAATTCCCTGACATTTTTGACTATGTCATTTTCCATGATAATTCCAAGTTTTCCCGGAGCGTACGAACCCTGAACCGAATAGAATGTTGTGGCAACCCATCTAAAACTTTAGGCAGTAGAAAGAAATGCGTTCCCCTCACTGACTCCATGTAAGAAAATCTTCGATCTTTTGGCGCATTTTTCGTTGTGAAAAAAAAAAAAAAAACGTTCATTTCTCGATCGCAGTTTTTAAGTGCCAGCGTCGGTTTAGATAAAAATTTACAATTTTTTTCGTGAAATCACAATAAAAACGAAGACTAGATCTCATGGTAGTTAATTCCTTGGGGAAAAAAAATGGAAAAAAAATTTTTGGAGGACAAAATTTGAAAACTCCCTGACTTTTCCCTGACATTTTTGACAGTGTTATTTTCCCTGACAATTCCCGGTTTTCCCGGAGCGTACGAACCCTGCTTAAGTATGCAATGTTTTGTGAGTTGTTAGTGTGAATGAGTTAAAATTTTACTTACATAGTGTGGCTGAATGAATCAAAAACTAAACTACTGCATTAGTGAAGTAGCCATGTCTTGTAATTTTATTTGTTTGCTTTTTCAGAAAAATATCAAAAATCTGGATGCACAAACAATTTTTCAGGTTGTCTTCGGAACGTTATCTTAAATGGAGAAGGTATACAGATAAAAAACTCAGTTGCAATAGAAGAAAATACTGTACAATTTATGTGTCCGCAGATGTAAAAAATTTGTGATAATTTTATTTATAACTATTTATTAACATTGTTTTTATATTTATATATATATATTGCTACTATATATTTTTTACATTTTAAATAAAATGACTGCAACTAACAAAACATTGTAGAGTCTTTTTTTTTTTTTTTTTGTCTCTATATATTAAAAAAAAAGTAACGTCTAAGAAATTGCGAATAGAAGTCTGTGATGGGCCTGCATCCAGGAGACCCCATAGCGTCTACAACCATGAAATTTGGTGCAAAATTACTTCAAGCCCTGGGGCTCTGCAGCTGGGGCTTCAATTTTTAAATTTTCAAGTTAATTCTTTAGCAATTAATTCTTTCAGCTAAAATTTCACATAAATTGCCAATTAAAGGGCTTATAAAATTCCTCACACCCCGTAACATTATATGTCGCTTGAAAGTTTTCTGCATTAAATATTGCTCAAACTTTCTCAATTAGAACAGCAGATATAAGAACTTCAATTTTAGCAAAAAAGTCGTAGGCTGAACTCAAATCTTGAAGTGAGAGAGCAAATGTTAATGGAGACCACAGATTTTATAACGACTTTTCAAACTTACTTTTGCTGGGTTCATACAAATTACATATGACTATATCCCCAGGAGCCCAATAGCACCAGCAGCCCTAAAATTTGGTAAAAATTTAATTCAAGCTTGGGGACGTGCGATGCATTGTTTCTGGTAGCTGCTCATCTGTTTCGAAGCTAAATCGGATCCAACATTATATATAGGACATTATGACGCATTCAAATGATACAAAATGATTTAATGGCTTAACAAAAAATATTTGGCGGATTTTTTTTTTTTTTTTTTTTTCCATTTTAATGTAACTTTTAGTCTTATTTAATGGTTTGCTTTGGGTTTAAACATTAAATATTAAACTTCAACAGTATTAGTTTTGGCAATGTTTTTGATGACCAAAGAAATGCCTTGTTTTGATCTTTTTGGCAAAAACTTTTGAGAATGAGCCAATTGTTTCTCTTTAAGATTATTCCCATTTTATTATAATGTATGGCATACTCTAATTTGGATTACTTTAATCAATGCATTCAAAGGATGTAAAATAAAAAAATAAAAGCACTGATTGGTAAAAAAAAGTTGTTTCAAGAAAAACATACGATAGAAGTGAAACTTTTCCCTTTCTCTTTACATTCTTAACTGTCATTTCAACCACACGCTTTCTCTCGTCCCATGCTCTCGTTCTTGCTGCGCCAGACTTAGGCATACTTTAATCTGTTTCTTCTTAAGAATTGCTTCACATTTTTGTGGACCAAATAAGATTGCAATGCAATCTTCAGGGGTTGATGAGAGGCAACGGGCAGCGCCCCCTAGTTTTTCAAAAAAAAAAGTGATAAATATAATTTTAAGTTTCTATCATATATTGAGAAACCGAAGTACAATTTTTGACACGATCAAAATGTTTTAAAGTAAGAGATACTGTTAATTTGTCTTAACGGTCTGATTTTTATTGGAACAGTGAGTGGTCACTCCTGAGAAGTTGGTTGTGTATGTGATTTCTGGTCATTTTCTCTCGGTTTTTTAAAGCAGTCCCTGCTATTTCCAGTTTTCTCACTATCTTAAGCTTTACACAAATGACAATTGTCAACACTATTTTACCTTTTTGCTCTTAATGAAACAGTTATATATTGCAATGCATGTATTAGAGCTACTACAGGCCGAAATTTTTAACAGCTCTAAACCTTTCTTAAAAACTTAACTGTTGTGTAAAATTCTCTTTGTGTAATTTGTGACCTGTCTTTCATCCATCAGTTTCTGTCTTTGTGTATAACATAAATGGCACTCTGTATATAACATAATGGCACAAAAGAGACATATCAGATTAGTTCTTGAAAACATTATCTAGACTTCGAGTTTGATGAAGTAAAATTCTTTTTGCATGTTTATAAACAATTGATAAACAGAACTATTTAAAGGATTTTAACGTCAATGAGAATTGAATTCTGAAGGTATAATGTAATGATGCTTGATGAACCTCAAAAACAAGTTAATATGTTTTAATCTTTAACATAAACCCCTACTAACTGAATATGATTGCCCCAGAATTATTTCATCAACCATTGATTTACTTAGATCAGCCTATTATCCAAGCATGAAGATCCATTTGGACAACACAAAATCCTATGCTAACATTGTTCCGAACTACAGCTTACGCCCAACCATATCTACAAGTACCGAGCAGCCACCGTAAAAATTATCAAAATAAGATTATATCCAAAGTGATACACATTTTACGAGAGACCCTGTACAGACCTAACGCATTATTTTCAATGGAGGCAACAATCAAAACTTTCGAAAGACTTTTTGATTTACATTGTTCCTATTATCCCTTCAATATGTACTTTCTTTGGAACACAAGAACAACAACAATTTTTACATTAAAATTCATTAGACAAATTATTAAATCAAAAGTTTATTTTTAAAGCAGTGCTTACAAGGAAAAAAAAACATGCTTTTAAAAATTAGTTTTCAAATTCAAGAACTAGAGAAAAATAATTTAATTCTCCAGGAAATGCTATGTATAAACAAATACATAATGCATAAGATATTAAAAACAATGTTATCTTCAATAAAATCTTTTTACTTAAAATTGATTTCATCTTCAAAAGGCAATCGAAAAGATTGCAGTTATTAGTCCATGCCATATGGTTTTTTTTTTTTTTTTTTGTTTTTTTTTGTGTGTGTGTGTGTTTGTTAGTGCTTAATGCATGATTTAGTGAACCAATTTTGATGATTCTTTTTTTAATAGACAGGGGATGGTCTCAGGTCCCGTACTTTTGTTAGATCATATTTGTTCTTAAGAAAAAATATATATGGGTAAAAAACAGCAAATTGCACGTAATTTTCCTATTAAATGATTAAATATGAAACCTATTCACATGTTCAGGTGTTAGAAGGAACCGCTTTTTCAATGCAAAATAAGTGAGCTTATGGATGAAAGACATCCGACAAAAACACGTTGTTATTTCTTATTTTTACTTTTCTTGCACAAAGGTTTATTCAACTTTATGAAACTCATTGTTGAAAACAATTTTGGCTTTTAAAAAGTAATATTAATAGTAATTACACTGAAAGTTTCAAATTCTATGCCAATTATAGTCAAGTAAGATTTATATTAGGAGTAACTTGTTTTTTTTTGTGAAACATAAATTAGTTTAGAAAACCTATTACTTAAATGGTTTTAATCAAATTAGCATGCAAATAAATCCTAGAGAGATTAGCTTTTTGTGCCAATCGCTAAAAATTTTAGTTGCATTGATCGTTTTTTTCCTGTTTTTATATGAAAAAATAGGGTCAAGTTTTGAGATAGTAACATTATAGTATTTCTGAAACACATTTTATAATAAAAGGAATGAAATAAAAATGATCCGAAAAAAGAAAGAAACTGCACAGAGCTGGCTTAAAAACTGCAGCTGGAAATCCTTTGAATATTATCGATACTTCTTTTAAACATAATTTTTGAATATAGCACAAAAACAATAAATATGAACGTTCATATGTCGTTTACGTTTTTCAGAGAAAACATGCAAAATTAAGAATGAAACATTTCTACTGCAACACAAATACGTTGTTATCAATGTAACTTATGCTAATGCTATAAGAACAGCAGTTCCCAACCTTTTTGATTGTGCAGCCCACCAGTTTTGTAGAAAATACAATTGAGGCCCACTAACTACTATGCATTACTTGCACAGCCAAAATTTACTTTCTAAGGAGG
The DNA here is from genome assembly GCF_026930045.1 of Uloborus diversus. Taxonomy (NCBI): domain Eukaryota; kingdom Metazoa; phylum Arthropoda; class Arachnida; order Araneae; family Uloboridae; genus Uloborus; species Uloborus diversus. Next base: position 151,021,066 of record NC_072737.1, read on the forward strand.
GGGGGGCACTTGTTCATAACTGTCCTTAAGTGCAAATAATATACGCATAAGGACTGAAAGTGCATTAGAAACAAGAGTTCTAGAGCTGTTAATCCCCTTCTCTCTTTATGTTGCACCAAAGATATAAATTTATTGTACAAGAACAATTTTTAAAATATTTTTTAAGGAAGGAAATAACTTTATTGCAAGGTAAGGAAACTCAAAAATAAGTCATCAAAGTTAAACTGCCATGGGATTTTTGGCGCTGCTTCTCATCTATAAGGGAGTTGATATCCGGATTGAAATGAAATTATTTTAATCTCAAATTACTGACAACATTAAATGCATTTCGATATTAATTTTTTTTTTTTAACTGCAATGAAAAGTTTTATTCAAATAGGTATGTTGTTGAAAAGCCCCTCAAGTACCTCAATTCACTAGTTAGTCATGCCAGTTCAGCAAATGAGGAGCATTTTTAACTTGAAGCTTGAAGCTAATACTAGTTTCTTTGGCAATTTTCATTCAAGTGTCTGATTCATTAGATTTCATCTCTTCAATTATAGGGGAAAGTTTCTAAAAAACATGAAAAATCTCAATCCTTAAGTTCCTAATAGGCGATGAGCAAGGGAGAGCTTCGGAGTGACGGTATATCTAATAAGTGAATTTTTTGTAAAAGACAGAAATTAATACCCCGAGATTTATCTTGCTTCAGATTCTCGATGTGTCCATGGCCCAGTAACACACTGTTCCAGGCCCACTTGTGGGTCGCGGCCCATGGGTTGGGAACTGCTGCTATAGAAGAACCTGGTCCATTAAAATTATATCTATAATTGAGTTATGGTTGGTGTAGTTTTACCAATTGCTTTTGCACAGTCTTCAGAAATGATTTTAAAAGTAGTATTGATGGTGTTCAAGGAATAAAATTATTTTTTACTTTTTAGAGCATTTATTAGCTGCAGTTTAGAAGCCTTTTTCTTTTCTTTTTTTTTTCCAAAATATTTTTAGTTTTAATCAAAACACATTAAATGTATCAAAATAAATACTTTTATTCAGCATACATAGCTGAATAAAAATATAACTTTTCTGGAAAAAATATTTCTCATTTGTCAATAAAGTAAAAAGTTCTTAAAATAAGAAAATGTATGAGATAAATTTTTCTCTACATGACAAAACAAGATACATTCATATTGCATTATTTCATTGATGTATTACAATGACATTTCAATGATAGATAAACATCATAATTATATAAAGAAATTTTTACATATTTATACCTTTGACTTTGATAGCATGCTTTGATAGACTAACATAAAAGTTAAGAATTATTCACATATTTTTACAATTGGCTTTGACAGAGATTCATATAAATTTTTTGCATTTTGGCTCAAAGGCTGCCAATCTGTCAAAATCATTTCAAAAATTTCTAGTAGCATAGCTCTGACAGTTAGGGTACTTGATTCACAAATAATTTGCTTTCTTATTTTTAAAACAAGAATGTCAATTCCATCAGAATCATTTTCTTTCAGATTCCTGTAACATTTTGGAAACTGAAAAATGAAAGGGAAAAAATAAGTATTACAAAATAAATTAAGGCAATACTTAAAACCTTCCTAAGGGAAAGAGGAGAATGTCGACAAAAAAGGGGGTAACAAAGTTTACAAAATTTCACAGTAAAACAGCTGCTGAAAACAATGATAAGTTTCTCAATAGAGATGTATCAACTATGTGGCTAAAAGATGACTTCTTTTTTTACACAGAGCAAATGTGTGTGTGTGTGTCACGTCTGTATGTGACCAGTTTTTTGTGGCCGCTCTACAGCAAAAACTACCGCATGAAATCGAACGAAATTTGGTACACATATGTGCCCCTATGTGAACTTGAGCCCATTGGTTTTTGGTGCGAATTTTTCCAAGGGGGGTGGAGCAATGAGACGTTTTTTGAGTTACGCGTGTTTGCTATTCCTCAGGAAGTAACTGGCGGAATCAAACAAAATTTGGTCCATATGTTGCAATTAACAGGAACAGGTGGTGATTCAATTTTGTGTCAATAAGTCAAATGGGGGTTGAGCTATAGAAAATTTTTTGTCAATTGTGACTGCTGTATCTCAAGAAATAATGAACGGAATGAAAGAAAAATTTATCGGCAAGTAGCCCTTAGTGGGTATAAGAGCTGATTTTATTTTGGTGTCAACAGCTAAAAAGGGGGTAACGTAATTGCCCATTCTTTTTTTACATTGCGAGTGCCCTATTTCAAGAAGTAATGCTACGTTCTGGTTGAAATTTGGAATATATGTGAATCCATATGTAAACAGGCTTTGGTTCAATTTTGACGCCAATCGCTCCAAGAGGTGTTGATTTTTTTTGGCGAATAAAAATAGCTTTATTAATGCAACAATAAGAAAGATAAATTGTAATAGATTGTCGTCTGCGTATTTCTCGTGATTTTAATTGTATGGAAATGATTGGAAATATTATCTCAATGATTTAAAATTTTTAACTGTTGCCACCTTATGTTTGTTAACAAATAAAATATTTGTTATTAATTTTTGCTTTTAAAATAACTTTCAATTTTCGCTCTTTGGTTTGCTTTTGCAATAATTCAGACATTGGGATGGTCGTCAAGTTTTTGCATGTGTAATTTTGTTTTTGTTCGGAATATTGCTTCCTCGTCCAGGGCCGTCAACAGGATTTATGGGCCCCTATGCAACTTTCTTCAGGGCCCCTAACTTTTTACTTGAATCTCCTCTTTCTTCGCTCTGCTTTTACATAAATATCCTAAATATTGTCAATGGGTCTAGGTCTAATAAAAAGGTTTTTTTGTTCTTTTTTTTAACTGAAAGTTTTTTTTTCTCAATTAAAATTGCTTTGCTGTGCTTCTTCTTAATCAAACTTTGTAATGTTATTAAAAAGAGATTCTTGTATACAGGGCTGGATTTTGACTTAGTGGGCCCTAGGCTAGTTTAAGTATGGAGGACCTTTTTCGTAGCTCGGACAACATTATATTAGTAGCAAAACAGGCTATTTTGTAAGTTTTTTTTCCCAACTATGTGTCTTTTCCTCTGGCACATATAGCGATATAGCCGTGAATGTGTTTTTAAAATATGTTTTGTTGTACTGTCTTTTTATTTATTTTTTTTTTCCTTGGACGAGGAGGGTTTTCAGGACAGTTATACGGGGACCTCCTTTGAGTTGAAGGTAGAATACCTCAAATTTGAGGGGGCCTGGTCGTTTCTCCCCCGTAAATGTTTCTGAAAAATGCATTAAAAAATTCTGCATTTTGAGGTCTTTTAAGAGGTAATTCGAACTACAAAAACATCAGCAAAAATAGGAGAACAAAATACAAAAATGTTTTAAACTTATGCACTCTTTTGCAAATTAAGGCAATACAAAAGAAAAATTGCCCTTGGTTCAACAAATCGTTGATATTTATTGACAGCGAGGAAAAGCGAGAGAGAAGAAACGATATCACCATCACTTGCTCACATCGACTTTCGGTTACATATTTTATTTTTAGACCCCGTTAGTTTTGATTATCCCTTTTACCCACTGCCAAACACAATGCTGAATCAATTGAAAAATTACCTAGATTAAACAATGCATAAAATTCTTTAAAAGAAATGGTGGAAATATTTAAAAAATAGATACTAATGAGAAAGTAACACCCTCTTGCCATTCAGAAAGTTCACCTAAAGCTATAGCTTGTTTAGCTTATTGGTAAATTCAACACTGATTCTAATTAATACAGTGACACAGGGGAGCCCCCCCCCCCAAGAGAAAGGGCACCCCCTCCCCAAAAGAAATTTAATGGCCCTGCTCTCCCCCCCCCCCTAGGTGGGCACCCTTGAGTGACATAACAGTGCCCCTTTCCTTTTTAGACATTTGATGAGAAGTGCTTCGTCCAAAATGTTTTCCCAAATTAGGCAACCGTTTTTACTTTTGAAACAACGCTAGAATTAGTTTAATTTTGTATCACTGAATTTAAAACTCAAATCAATACATATTTTAAAATATTTCATCAAACTGAGTTGTTTGCCAATGTTTTAAGTCTCAAACGCTAAAAATGCAAGCGCTTTTTTTTTTTTTTTTTTTTTACCCCTTGTGTATTTTACTACAATTCTGGTAATCTTTCAGAAATAAGCGTTTTTTGTTTTTTTTTTTAGTCTTGTAATTTACACAAAAGAAAAAAAAATCATATTTATTTTTGGTTGATAGAGTCGATAGTGGGCTCTGAAGGTAAGGAGAAAAAAAAATTCTCACTTCGAACTTGCAAGCTTGAAAACTTGTAATCTCTAGGAGAAAGAGTTTCTTCAAACTAAAAAGCTTTTTCCTTTCTTTTCTTTTTTTTTTCTTTTTTAAAGAAAGGAAAAAGTGGTGGGAGGCATTTTTTCTTTTTCAAAGGCCCGTTTCGCGGGCCCCCAAATCTCTCACGGGCCCCTATGCAATGCATAGGCTTGCCCCCCCTTCTTGACGGCCCTGTCCTCGTCAACATGGGGAGGGATCAGAAAAAAAAAGAAAAATATAGAAGAAAGTTTCAAAATGGCCACAACATACTAGTTTTTATTTGATTTGAGGTTCATTTTTGTTATTCAATAACTACATTATCAAGATTAATTTCTGCTATCTTTGCCAGTAAAAAAAGAATTAAAAAAAAGTACTACAGTCGAGTCCTGACTTACACGAGGGATGCGTTCCAAGACTCTTCGCGTAAGTCAAAATTTCGCGTTATGGAAAATTATGTGCATACAAATTTTTTAGAAGCATACCGAATTCTTTTAGACACTTATAAACACTCTCAAACTGCTTCAAAGCACTCTTAAACTATACACTAGTGTCTTACATAAAGAAATGAACTTTTACTGTATTTAAAAAATAAAAAACTGTTTTATTCAAGATGAAATACTAAGATGCACAAAATGAATAATCAATGGGAGGGAAAGATACAAAATAAAAGAACACGGTATGCAAAGTACGTAGCAATAATAAAATGCTGAACTATAATAGTACTGTACAGTGTGCAGTAGATACAGTAACGTATTTATGAGTACGCATGGAAGATTCACTATTTATTGTCACGCTACTGTCCACGTTTTGTAGTTGTTCAAGCATCTCAAGAATTTTTGCACGAAACTGCAGTCTTCGGCTGGAATGACTGAGCTGGCGGTGTATTTCATGTATCTCGAGAATGTTAAACTTTTTTTTTATCGGAAACTTTCTTTTTCTTCCCATCTTCACAAAGTTTAGATGAATATGCCACTAAGTTTCCATCATATTTCATCAACTGTAATGTTGCGAATGAAAAACAAAAAAATGTAGGACACTGAGTGACTAATAACGCAATGTGTAGACTAATTTAGATGTGGAAACTTTTGCTGTAAGTGATGCTTAAAGTTATGTAATTCAGTTAAAGTTATGTACATTCACAAAATCAATATTTAGTGGCTAATAACGAAGCCGATACTTCCTTCTAAAAAATTCGTGCTATGGATGAAAAATTCACGTTAGTTCTAAAATTCGTAAATCTGGAAAAAATCGCGTTATAGCCATTTCGCGTATTATTTCAATATGACAGCATATTTTTGTGTTTATCAACTCATTTTTAGAAAAAAAAAATCACAAAAAAAAAATTTGCAAAGAAGTTTTATTTTTCATAAAAAACAAAAAAATAGGGTGACCTGTATGTTTATTCTCAGAATGTCAGATTTTTTGTGCATATTATCGCCAAAATATAAAAATAGAAAGGTAATTCAGGTTTTTATTCAGATGTGAAAACTTTTATGAAAGTAAATAAAAAAATTAGTGCATATACTATGAATTATAAGTACATATTTTAGGATTTTTTAGATGATTTTAGTGTGCATATAACACAGGCTCTAATAATCATCAACCCTGGGGCGTTCCCACTGTCTCATGGGAACAGTGGCCCAACCATCATTCTTAACATCAGATTTTAAAGAAACGAACTTACCTGCTCGACAAAAACTTCTATTTCTTTCTGAGAACCACCATCAATAAGCATTCCTAAGTAATCAATCACAGGACGTGCCAAGACCTTTAAACAGCTTCCATCAATGTGAACATGATGGAAAATTTCACATAAGAATGCTACTTCCAATAGGAACTTTTCTAAGTTTAAATAAATCTTGTTCCTATCTGAAAGATTTTTTAAACAAAAAAATGAGAAACAATACACAAGAACTCAAAAGACTGACAATATATATGAAATTTTTTTAAAGAATCTCATTTATAGTTTTTTTAGCAATTAGTTCTAGTTTAAAATGTTGCCTAGAAAGATTATGATTGCAAAAATAAAAGGATAATTTACAAAAATGATTATACAAAAGTTTTGCATTGTTTATATCAAAGATTTAAAAAGTTACCTTTGTTTACATAAAACCAAAATTTAGTCAACACTTTCATTTTTGCTCATTCAAGTCCCTTATTTTACAAAAAAGAAAAAAAAAACTTCATAAACCTAAATCCATGTTTAAAAGTATCAAACAAGGTTCATACAGGTCATGAAAACCCTTTAAAATTATGAAAAAAATATTCAGACTTGGGAAAAGTAATGGAAAATTAATACCTTCATTAAAAGTAAAGGCACTTATTTAAAAGTCATGGGAAAATGTCCTGGCCAAAGAAAAGTAGCTAAAAGAGCATTTGAAATCTTGGGAGAATTAACAGTATTGTATTCAAAGCTATTAAAACTGAAACATTGAATGATCCCAAAAACAAATCTAAATTTTGAAATTCTCCTGCATCCAATTCTATAACATCCACAAGTCCTCTTTGACAATGTACTTATTGGGTGTCACTAATTTTAAATTTACCATTGTTTTCAACACGTCTTACATTTTATATTCTGTAGGTTTCTGCATTGCATGTTCTTTTGCCATGCCCACTCAAAAACTGCTATCCAATTGCATTCAAGTTCATTTTAACCACTAGTAAAACAATTTATTATTAAATTTATGAGTTTATCTTAATTTGTTGAAGGTTTTAGAAGCCAATGGAGGCACTCCCTGATACGCCACTTGGGAACGTGCCCTCTAGGGTTTAGTGGGATAAGTCAATAGTCACTTTGGCAGCTTCCAAAAGAATAATTTTCAAGCAACTTTTTAAAAAGCTGTCATCCCAGATTTTTACTGCTTTTATTTTGTTATCATAGTGAGACTACCCACTGGCCACTTTAAAGGCATGAAAGTGGTTCCAAACAACACCTCTAGATCCTAACCCTTTTATAAAAATTGCCCACAGACCCAAATAACATCGGATATTTATCTTTGACTACCCTTCGGCTTCCATTGTTCAACTTTGAGCACCACTACAAAAACTCGTCAATAGCCCTCGTACTCCAGAACTGGTGACACTAGTTTTCGATATATTTGGCTCTGTCTAGCTTCCATGCACATGACAACACAACAACAAACTTCTTGTTTAAAATCTCACTACATCTCTTACCTATATACAATAACATTTGATAAACATCAAAAAGAATAATGTGATGTGATACGTTAAATCTTTGGGTTTTAAAACGTCTTTTTTAAATAGCCTATCAATTTTGTTAAGCTTCTTTTCAATTTTTTTTCTTTGGGTGGGACTAGAGCTGCTGTAAATATAGGCCATTTCATCAGCTAAAGCTTAGCCATTTTGGATTGGATTTTTTATTGTTACAGAGCTAGGGTTACAACAGCAAAGTTTCGTGTTTCGCCAAAATTAATATTTTATTTAATAAACAATTCAAGTGCTGCTAATAATTGTTCAAACTGAAAAATCATCTAATGCGATAACTCCGACAAAATAAGACAACAAGTTAAACAAAATAGCTGATGCGTTGGCTCATCTATACAGTGGCCTTAGGTGGAACAGGATTATAATATTGATAAAATGACATTGAGCTCTTTACTTAAATTCTCTTTTGTACTTGAGAGGCGGCGGATTTTTATTCTCTACTAATCTTAATGTGTATAAAAATTTGTTTATTCCTAACAGACAATATAAATCTTCACAAACCAAATAAGAGTGCAAAGCAATCTTTGGGGTTTGGTGAGAGGTAGCAAGCAGGGAGCAGAGCCCCCTAGTTTCAAAAACGTAATATTAATATTTGATCCAATTCTTTTATTAGCCATCTCATTAATCAGAGTTCATATGAGAAAAAAAAATTGGGGAGAAAATCTCACCCTCTTAACATTAGAGTGAGATTTTTGAAAATTGGGAGAGAGGACTTAAAAAAAAAAAATCTTTATTCCATTGAAGATTACAATGCTTAAAGACAAAGTATTACTAACCCCTATTTTGCATTGGTGAAATTCATTACAGGATTCATATTTAAAATATGAGAAAACTATCTGGTCCTTCATGACACTCTCACAAATTCAATAGATAAAAAATATTAACAACAAGTAATCTAATAAACAAGACAATTTTTTGACGAAACTTTTATCGAAGTTAAAATAAACTTCTAAATTAATAGGTTTTTTTTATTTTTTTTAGCATAGTGTGTTTGTATTAATTTAGCAGGAACTTACATTTTTTGAATTTGCAAAACAAGTTTTAATCTTCTACTCTTTCTGGCACTTGCAACTAATTCCTTTTTCACCAACCATTTTTGTTTGAACTTGTAAAATCAGAAGATTCTTCAGTCAAACCATTTGGAAACATTTAATTTTTCTTTTATTAAACAGTGCGAAGTTGCAGAGAAATATTTTTGAAAATAGAAACACAAAGTATAATAAAGTCAGAAACAAAAATGTAGTTTTTGTACTCTTGTATGAGAATGGTCCATTTCTGCATTCACAATTGATGTAAATTTGTTATATTCAAATGAACTAAAATTTTCCAGTGCTTAACCTAGAAAAATATAGCATTTCTCGTATTTTTTAGATAATCTAACTTTTCATGTTCTAATTCATTGCTTTGGATGATTTTTGATAGACTAATGAACATGACTGTAGGATAAATTAGAATGGAAATAATCAGTACAGAAAAGTACAGTAGAAATTAGAGGACTCAATTTCAGCAAAATCAGGGTTTTAAAATTTGTTCTTCTATCTTTTTCAACATTGTTATGGATGTCTTTTCCCCCTTTCTTTTTCCCCTTTTACTTGCTATTAGTGATTTAATTTAACAAGTGTGACAAAATCACCAGAAAACCCCTCAGCAAAATGTTTCTTAAGTGAGATTTCTTTTAAAAATAACCAATTTCTGTAGTCCCTCTATCAAGAATTAGATAATTCTTGATGTAAATTTCAAGATTAAAAATAACCAATTTCTGTAGCCCTCTATCAAGAGTCTTATTAATGCATTGTTTCAGATGTCAATAATATAGGTTTTGTTTTTATAATAATAGTAAAATTAAAATTTTTTGACATGACTGCAAACCAAGTCTAAAACTTTTAAGCGTCAAAAACTTGCCAACCCTGATACTTACAAATGTGTTTTTTTTTTTTTTCAAACTTTTAAAGAAATGTATTAAGAATGCTGTAAAATGTAAATGTAACCTGTTTCCAGTTTTTGTAATAAATGTCAAGTACCTTTATATGAGACTTGCAGCTTTCTTAACAAATGTGTGCGAAGCTTCACTCCTTCAACTGTGATATCCCCAATATGATGACAAAAAATTGCAGCAGTATGAGAGTTCCATTTGCTTTGAAGAGCAAAAGAAAAAAGACCATCTACTCCTTTTTCTAGACTTTCATTTGACTGGCAGAGTGACTTCACTTTCTCGGTAAATTCAGACAGTTTATTAGCGGACTTCGTTAAGTCAATGTCACTTAATTGTTCACATATGTTACCCAACTGATTTTCAATACCCTGCAAATAATTCATAAAATTTGGTAAGATAACTGGATACATTCATGTGTAAAACATGAATAAGACAATTCATACTATTTAAATACATTTGATTGGATAATTGTACCTACAATACAAGCTTGGCTGTCCAGAAAGTGCAAGAAGCACTAAATTCCATGTACGCTAATTTCATGGACAGTCACACCCTCTGTCTCTTTGACAGTTGAAACAAAGCAGAAGGAGCAAGGAAAAAAGGCAAAACGTGCAATTTCAGATTGCCAGCAGGGGTGGTATATGTAATATGATGTGATAATTATTTTGTTCACAAACAAAGGGTCATTCTATTTACACCACAGGGGATTGAAAAAAATACATAAGAAATGAAAAAAAAGTTTAAAAAAAAAGTCAATTTTTACATATTTAGCAAAACTTCAGGGACCTGGCACAAGGTATAAATATATTTTAATTGCCAAAAAAAATCTTTAATAAAGATTAGATGTTAATACACAACTTTTCCCACCACAGGCAATTAAAAATATTATACATAAGATTTTTCTAAAAAAATTTAAAAAATTTCAGTTTTTACATATTTGGCCAAACTTTAAGGGGCTGGCGGGGGATCTAAATATATTTTGATTTCCAAAAAAATTTTTATGTGAGCATTTGATGCCAATACACAACTTTTTCCACCACAGGCGTTTTTGATTTCAAAAAAAAGTCAAAATGGACCCACCCTAGTGCACACTCCCATGCTACAAACTTTGTGCTAAATTTCATGAAAATCGGCCAAACGTGCTAAATTTCATGAAAATCGGCCAAACGGTCTAGGCGCTGTGTGTGTCACAGAAACCCAGACATCCTCTGAACATCCAGACAGAGAGACTTTCAGCTTTATTGTTAATAAAGATTTCTTCTTTTAGTTTCTGTTTACTGTGCATTTCTAATACTTCTTAAAAAGTTTATAAATTTATTCTATATTTGTATAGATTATAAAAACATACACATACATAACTTTTTTCTAACATTTGTAACAGAATGACTGAATAAAGAAAATTTATTAGGGATGCACTGGATAGTGATTTTGCTGGATACTGGATGTCTGGCTCAACTGTTGCTTTCAGTGACCTTATATATCTAGGGTTTGTTTTTTATGTTACATTGCTTTAAAACAATGAGCCAAACCTTTTTTACACATCACTTGTTTAAAAACATTAAATATATTTATAGATAATTTTTTAAACTTCTATATTTTAATATATAGTGTGTACTGGAGTAATGGTGAATATAAAATAAAATAATATTGATTTGATATACAAAAGGGCTGTTAGAATAGTATCCCACCTTTTATTTATTTACTAGCTGTGTCCCCCAGCTTTGCACAGTCTACCTCGAAAATAAAAGTTTTGTCAAGTGATGTGTGTTCAACAATCAGGTTTGAACAAAAAAAAAAAAAAAAATCTACAAAATTTTCTGACAAATTGCGGAAAAAGTAATCAAAAAGTAAATTTTTATATTTCCCGATCACACGAAAAGCCTCAAAACAAAAGACAAAATTTTATTTGCTTACATTTTAGAAAAAAAAGGTCAACAGATCTTTTTTCGAAATGAGTTTCTTCATGCTACAAACTTGAATAAAAGCATTGTTCAACAATGACCATGACCAACAATGAATTTCTAATTGAAAGCTTACCTACATTTTAGCATGAAATTAGTTAAAAACAGTTATAATTCATGTTGTAATTACCTTAGAACATTGGAACGAATTTTATATGATGCCGAAAAATCAGGAGTTTCTATAGATATTTTGTTCTAATTTTTGCGAGCAGTTTTTCACCCTCCAACTGATGAAAAGGTCATTTTCGGGTCCTAAAATTAAATATCAAACAATACAGTACTATTTAGCCATTAAAAAAACCCTACATTAATTCTCGGGTGCCCAAGTATCTCCCTGCCAAATTTGGTCAAGATCCGATGTACACTGGATTTGAATAGGAAACATACACACAAATATATTGTTTTATTTATATAGAATATGCTAAAACCTGATGGATATGAATTAAGAACATTTACATGAGTTGACCTTTGAACCTGAAACCTTTGTGCACATGCACAACTTTTTTCTCTTCTCTTAACAGTGTCAGTAGCTGACAAGCAGACTTTGACTGAGTTAGTGTGTAAGGTTCTAGCCAAATTTTTTACTTTCAAGAAAAATGATGGACTATAGCAGTGCAACTGCATCGTACTTTGCCAAAAACCTTCTAACTTCATATACAAGAGTTTAAAGTTTTGATCAAAAAAAAAAAAAAAAAAAAAAAGCAGCATTAGTTATGCAACAAATACTGATTTGGCCAAATACCAAATATTCAGCAGTAATCAAGGCTGAATATTCAATTATTCGGCTGCCGAAACAAAGAACAGGTTGCATTTAAAGCATCTGTTAATGATTAATAGTTCAGTACACATATTTAAGGATTTTAAGAAATGATTTAGATCATATCTTTAAAAATTATTAGTTGAAATTTTAAAAGTATTTTACCGAAAAATTACTGAACAGAAGGGTCATATTTCCTTACCAAAAGTTCTTATCTTATGACTAATGTAAAAGAGCCCTGACCCTGTTTGTGATCATTATTTTTCCACTAAAACTTTTTTTACTTTTGTATGGGAAAAAATATTCAAAATTCATGTCAACAATTATAGGCTTTTTTCGGATATCTTTTCATCCGTAAGCTCATTACTTTTTGCATTGAAAAAGGAGTTTCCTGTAACGCCGAACATGTATCTGCAGCAATCTGCAATTTGTGCTTTTTTGACGTCGTTATTTCTTACATTACTGTTCAGCACAAAAGTATTTATTTATCTTAACAATTATATATATACATATTTTTAAATACTTATAGGTACTTTTGTACCCATAAAATATTAACATAAAGAAACAAAAATTATTAGTCATAAAAATTACCTACCCCTGAATCTTCATCTTGAGATTTACAACTGAACCTTGTTTGGATGCCTTCTGCTCCTGGTCTCCTGAGAGCTGACAATGGAGCAACACTTCCTAGACCTCGTCCCCTAGACGTCATTTAACTTGATAGCTGTAAATATTTGTTCGTCTATGAAAATTTAAATATGACTAATACAATCATCATCAATATGCAAAACAATGAAGCATACATTATGTTTTTCAAAATTCATTTATCTTCAGGTTATAACAGAAGCATATAAATATATGAATATTCAAATAGTAATCAGTAGACCTTTTCAGCTTTTTATGCTAACAGATACTTCCCATTTATGACTAATTTTTACCACTTTTTGTTAGAGGGAGAGGGGACAAAATGTGTTCAAAAATTTACAAAGTAAACAATTTACAAAATGGGTGCTACAGGAAGAGGCGTAGGGTGCTGCGATATTCCCACAGTATAATCCATTTTTTCTAACAGATAGGCAAGGGTAACATGAGAAAATTCTAATACTTTAAAGGATGCCGAGAATCGCAAAAGTTTGGGAACCTTTGATCTACAGCATTATGCGACTCACACAAAATTCACTTAGTAACAGAATAAAAGTATTACGAAATGAACTATGCAAACAAAATTTAATGCATTTGTATTAAAAATTGTTGAGGATAGTAACAGAATAAAAATATTACAAAATAAACTATGCAACCAAATTTTAATGCATTTATATTAAAAATTGTTGAGGATAATTATAAATAAGGTTTCTAATTAAAGCTGAAAACTGGGAAACTTGGTTAGTAGCCAGTGGTCAGTAGACTCAGTTTTATTAGTGGCAACTTTTAAAGTTAGTAGCCACTTTTTAAAACTGCAACTATGTTTCAAATTTTTGTTAATAATGAAAAAAAGTACCATGAGAATATCGCTCTCAAGCAAGAAAGGTGACACAAACAATTGCTTTGTGTCTAAATATTTTTTCAGTATCCCATATGAAATCGCAAATATTGATAATGTAAGAGCTTTCATTATCAGAATTAGAGTTTTCAGACAATTATTTTCCCTTTTACACAGTATTAACTTTCCCATTAACAGTGTAATTGTAGACATAGAACAGAATTAGCCTATCAACAACACCAAAAAGTGGAAATATACTGATTTTATAAGAACATCAATTCAAAACATCGGCGGTTTTATAACGCTTAAAATGTTTGTTTTCAAGAAATAGTAGACAACGTATTTTGAATTTAGTAAAGTTCTCGTTTGTGTGAAAAATCTGGAGATCAAGAATAAACCTGGAAACATGGATTACTAAAATTGTCCCAGATCACGAACCATTTTAGTTCATTTGTTTAACGGCAAAGCTAAAATTATCTTCAAAACGTAAAATTTACAAAAGAATATATTACTCAAGTTGATGAAATTCAAAGAAATTTCAGTAATCAAGTTTTAGAGCTAAAATTTAACCTAAACAAGAAACTTTATATTCATATTGCACTTAACATTTCTTACTTACTAATACTGACAAATACATTACGTTTGAAATCAGAACACAAAATTTAAAGCTCCCTAGGCATACTGCACTTAACATTTCTTACTGACTAATACTGACAAAATACATTACGTTCGAGACCAGAACAAAAAAATTTAAAGCCCCACAGTTTACTTCAAATCTCTGCTAAACGGAACACAATAAAATTAAAATTGTTATTTACTAAGTGAGTTCGCAAAAGTTATCAAATCACAAGTTCTGTTTGTCTGGTGTCTGCTTCTGACGTTCCCGGTTTTTTTAATTTTAACTTCCACTACGACAACATTTACTGCCAAAGATTTCATATAAATTTATTTATTTTCATAAGCTATCACTTGCGTAATAAAGTATTGTACATTTTCCGCACATGAGAAATTCAGTGTTATTAAAACAAAATTTCAAACACATATGTCATTTAAATATTAATGAATTTCTCATTTTAAATATTTCAGCATTTTTTAACAATATTTTGCAAAAATTCTTGATTGGCAACAAAAGTGTGCTTATGTTCCATTCATGGAGGAAAAGGATTTCTCCAGTGTTTACTAATGAAATTTGTTATACTATAACAAATGCTGTAAATAAATAGTTGTTTGTTTAAATGTAATCTATGTTATTTGAAATATATCATTCTTTAAAAAATTTCTCACTCAGTGCAACAATTGTGAATACTTTCATCTTCAGTTTTAAATGACTTCGCCGGCAAATCATCAACTTTTTGTAAATAAGTTTTCTTTGTGCGTTATTAATTCATAAGTAAGTCATTTTGAGTGTTTTGGAATGAATGTTTTTATAGAGAGTATTGAGTTCAGTTTTGCGGCCTATTATTATTTACGCATTTTTCATTAAAATTTTTAACTTTTACGGGAAGTTAAATGGAATTTCTTTTACATTTATTACAAAATTATATGTAAACAAAATTTCTATACATTTGCATCATATATTTTTGTCGTTAAGTAGTTAAACTACTTCACAGTACTTCTACACATACTATGTCTTGTAGTTTTAACTAAATTTGTTGGTGGTAATTTTGGAATAGAAATTCTTAAAATATAGCCTTTAGTTGGTTAGAAAGTTGAATTTCGACTAACTATTAAGGTTTTTAGCATATTTTTTTAAAATTTTTTACATGTTATTGGAATGTTGGTAATTCCAATATTACCTAAGTCCCCCCTTATTTTGACAAGTTCAAATTGCATTTTTAAAATTATTTAAATACTTTTTAGAATCATGGCAGCAAAACGTTCTATACATCAAGATCCAGAATATGAAGCTATTACACCAGAAAATTCAAGAAAAAAGAATAAAATTATTAGAAGATAATGGTAAATATGTGCTCATTTACTCTTCTCTTTCATAAAATCATATAATTTTTCTTATGTTTTGTTAGTAAAGGGATGTGCCATTCATAAACAAATGGGTTAAAAAGATTTACTCCTTAAAATGAATAATACATTACGATCTCCTAAAAATCAAACGACCGTTCTTTTGAACGATGAACAGTTGAGAATAATTGCACTGATGCACTTGTGGTTTAAAACAACAATTGTCTTAAATTTGTTTGCTCTCAATCTGTCTTAAATTTAATTTTTTATCAATGTTGTTTTTGAATTCATTACAAATCATTTTACTTTTTTGTTTTATTTATCACTTCGCTTAAACCATAATTTTATTTCATTTTCATGTTTTCAACGTCTCTGTTGGTAATATTCTATGCAGCTTGTTTGTGCTACTAACAAAATGTTCAAATCGTCTACAACCTATCAGATGCATCTGTAACAATCCTTCTCAGACTTTTTCATAGACGTCTTTGTAAAAATGTTTTTTGTCTTTTTTTTTTTTTTTTGGTGATCCTTTTGTATTCTGTAATTATCCTATTAATTACCACCATATTAATTTGATTTTATTTTAAACTTGGTTGATAACTTCTGAGTTGCTATTTATGCATTCAATATCCTAGAGGAGGGATTAGAAGTAGGTGCGTAGGGAGAGGCGGGGGGGAGGCGCGCAAAGTGTGCACAGTCAGTGGCGGATACAGGGGGGGGGGCCATAACCCCACCCCCCAAACCCCGCAACAGTATTTGAATGTTTGCTCGAAAAAATAAAAACTTGATCATAACCGAAAAATGTGGATACAAGGGGGGGGGGGGTCATGACCCCCCCCCCCCACACACACACACACAGGGTTGGTATGTTGCCCACTTTTTGATAAAAAATACGGGAGGCCAGAAGAAACTGGACAAAATGGACGAAATGAAAAATCAACTGATTATCCATACATAAAGTTATTGTTATGGCATAAAAAAATTAGCATATAATTTTAATACATTATATATTATGAATTAATCATTTAATTTAAATATAATAATTGTTAACTTTAGAGTTTAGTAAATCCAAAAAAAAAAAAAAAAAAAATTAATTACATGTTGGTGCAACTAATTTTAGATCATAATTTACTTAAAAGTAATAAAATTTAACAATGTGAATAAGCTATTGGACGTGATTACACTATTATATATTACAATAAAAAAAATTAAACTTGATGAAAAAGTCAAACGAAATGCTTGGAGAAATACATATGGAATGAAGATTTATAGTCTAAAAACATTAAAACTGTTTTATGTTTTTCGAATTTTATCGATGTCACCACATAGTAAAATATTAATGTACTCTGCATGCTTTTATGGAAATGCAATATCGTGCAAATTACTACTTTAGTAGGATTGTGGTTACTCAGAATAGTGTATCGGAGGAGACTTATAATTTTAATTCTTTAAAGGGATTGGAAAAGTTTGGGAATCTCTGTTCTAGAGAGTTTTTGATAAAGATCATAATAGGAGAGGGAGAGAGTTTAAATGCACTGAAAAATATGTTTTTGTGATGTAATTACATAACATTTTTATTTATTTATTTTTTATGTTATTTGTTGACTCTAATGGAAAAAGAAATTAACATTAATATTGCTCAAGAAATAAAAAGTAACTATTGTATTTGAAAGCTGTCCTCTTCCTTAAGAAAGGCATTTCAAAATGTGCTGTGACGTTTTATGTTTGGTTACACGTGAATATTGCTGGACTGACCCTTCTTCAGTGCTTAGATGTATTTCTTTATTTTAGTGAGGAAACAAACTAAGAAGAAAATAGAAAGCATCATTAAATCTAATTTTGAAGAGGAAATTATCAATAAAGATGCTGAACTTGATGCAATTGATGAAGTGAGTTCAGAATTTAAAATATATCCATGTGTGTGTGTGTGTTTTAATATATACTTTATTATCTGACCTCAAGTTCTTGTTGTTAATGTATACTTCTGATTTTACAAAAATAAAGGACTGTATTTAAGAGTATTTTAGTTCTGTTTTCTACTCTTCATTATGTGAATATTTTTAAAAGGAAACTAATTCTTCAAGACAAACTTTTAATTTGAAAAAAGTTCCTGGGGTTCGCGTTCCCTTTAATATACCTAAAACATTTTGCGTCTCCTAAGATTTTATTAAAATTTAACTAGTGTTCCTAAAAGAAATAGCAAATTCTGTTACAGTTGATTGTTTTGAAGAATTTAAGGGGGGAACCAGTTTAAACGGGTCAAAAAATCCACTTTTTTTAATGCCATAAAATGTTAGTAAAACTATTCAGGGATACGTTGCCAAAATTTCAGTAAAAAATTCTGATTAATTGTGATGCTATAGAGCTCTTAAAGTGACTCTGAAGATTCACAGCATTTCTTTCTCAAATGCGTTTTTCTTGAAACAACTTTTTTTTAATTGGTGGGCATTCTTATTCTAGATCAAAGAGTTATTGATCAATCGTTCTAAAAATTTGTGTGGATGTTCTTTATTTAATTATATTCTATATGACAGAATTGGGTTTTTGACGTCCAAAACCAGTTTTTGACATGACATGTCAAAAACCTGTCGAAAACTCAGATACTACCCTTATTGGCATTTTTTATAAACACATGAGGCTCCTCATCCTGAAACCAGATTTCATCATAATTTATTTTTCTTATCATTTAAGTAAAATAAAAAATAAATTAAAAAATGTCATTAAAATAAAATTAATTCCTTAAAATTAATTTGTATGCCGCAAAAATAGTTGCAAATATTCAAACTTAAATCCAGTTTTTAAAGTGTTTAAACTTTTAATAACTAACAATTAGTTACAAGTAATTTTATCTATCCAAAAATCTTTCTATGTAATTACTTATGTAATATCTTTTTTCTTTTGAGTAAAAGCAAAACTAAATCGATATTCAGGCAATGATTAATTATAAGTCAGCTAAATATTTTTAATGTTTTTTTTCTTTTTGTAAATCTAGAAGTAAAAAAATCTCTTTTGTTGAAGGAAATGAGTGTCTTCCATCAAATGGTGCGGATCTTAAGAGAGTTCGTCTCCAGCGAAGTTTTTAGATAACTATGTAATTAACACAAAAAATGTAACTTAACACAAAAAATGATGGCTTTTTAAACTGAATCTATATCATATCCAGGAAATTAGTTCTTGGTTCAGAATGTCTCTGCAACAATAAGATTAGTGAAGTCTAAGAAACCCCAATATTTCTGTCAAATTTGTACAACTTATAGTGAGCTTACATTCAAGCCCATGTTGTTCAGCATTTATTGAGAGGATCTTCTATAGTTTTGGATTGATCCATTCTAAACTTAGAAATAAACTTGGTATACAAAAGGCTACAAAACTGGTATTTTGCTCCAAGGGAAAAATATTTAGACTGAGACTAAATAAAATAAGTGACTGTTAAATAAAGATGTCTATTTTATTAAGTCTGTTAGCTTGAAAGTGTACTAGATAAATGAGCAATCTTCTTACAGGGTTTAAAAATTAAAGGAATTAATACTCATTAATTTTAGCTATTTGTAGTTACTTTCTATTCTATGACTATAATATAGCTCTTTCATTTTTTGGACAAAATTTTAGGTTTTTGACAATTTTGTCAAAAACCATGTCAAAAAAGGTTTTTTGACATGACGGTAAAAACAGCAGTTAAAACCAGATAAAACCTCTGACTGTCAAAAACTTGCCAACTCTGCTATATGAACCTAACTTTTTGATGATATTATTAGCAAAAAAAAATTTGTAAGAAATGTGAAAAAATGGTAGAAAAATATAACAATCAAATTCCTCAAAAACATGCAATTTTCATCTTTTTTGGGCACAATTAGGTTTATATTCTTAGGAAATATGTTGTTTGCAAGAAAGAAAAGTTTTAATAATTAGACACAAAAATTGTATTTTCTTTAGTGCCCACAAGCTCTGATTGCAACAGCCAATGAACGGCAGCTTCTAACTCCACTAATTCTGGTGGGAAAAACTTCAAAATATTACAAGGTGTACTTCAAAAGATGAATAAAATATCCTCCTAGTTTAAAGAAATTTTGATTATTTCTTTCCTGTTAAAAAAACTCACGAAAACACTAAAATTTCAGCCTCATAAAGTGGTTTCCCCTCTAAAACTGACCCTTCACAAAGCATTTTATTACAAAAGCAAATTTTTCAGTAGAGACTTAATCTGATTAATAAATATTTCACAAAATATTTCTCTATAAAAACGCACCTTTAGCAATAGTCAAAAATTGTTTTTTTGACATGACTAAAAACTGCGGATAAAACCTCCAAGTGTCAAAAACATGCTAACCCTGCAAACAGCAGACGTTCAAACTGTGACCTTTTCTTCTCAGTATGCTCAGAATCCATTTTAACAATCTGATTTTTTCAGTAGGTCAAAATATTTTTTCCTCTTTTTTGTTTGCTAATATTTTACTAAATCAAGTGTTGCATGCAACTAAAATCTTTTTTATTCCAGCTTTTACATGAAGGTCATACTATGTTAGACCGATTAAGAGCATGCATCATTACAAAATATTATGCAACCTTAGGGCAAGAACAGGTAAGTTAACTGTTCATGTCAGTAACTATTCCAAAATTTAATTTTTATAGTTTTTTTTTTTGTATAACAGATGTGTGTAGTAGTTATGTACTTCTTAAAATATTATGTATTTTACTTTGATAAAAAATAGTTAGCAATCTGGCCAGAGAAAATTTACTTACAACATTACATTAAAATGATACATAGAACAATTTTGATAATTTTTGGTGTTTTGAACCAAGACTAATTCTGGCTAATTTTTAAATGGTTTAAAAGTTTGGTGTACATTCTTGCAATTAATATAAATAGTGTAGTTTGCATATATATTTTTTTCAATATTTAACATTTTTTATGCTTTTTTAGAAGTTATAGCTAGTAAACGTATTTTAAGTTATAAGAATTCTTTTTTTTTTCCTTGTTTTCCAATTTTTCCAGAATAAAAAAGGGGGTAAAATTACCTTTTAAAATTTCCGGAAATTTTGCATCTCTACTCCAGACTGAAGAGAGGAAAACTCATCTATCATAGCAATAATTAGTTTGTTGCGAGACAGTTTTTCGCCGTAAGAGTGCTGTTAACAACTCATGCAAAATATCTAAATATATTTTTATGTTTGGTGCAACATTTTTTTTTCATGAAACCCCTCTTGAGTACTCACGAAAAATGTTCTTGCCACTTTTATTTGATGCTTCTTTATAAAATACCCAACTCATCTCTGATTTGATACATTTTGTAAGCTTTTCTTATTATACTACTCTCATTATTCTTAAAAGTCAAGTAAATTTTGAATTTTTGGAAAAAATGTAAGCTGTGTTAACCAATATTTTTTTGCCAATTTCATTAACTGAGCAAAAATAAATGAAAATTTTTCAGAGATGTAAAGGATAGTACAGTAAGCCTTCGTTATATTGCTCTTTTCTTCTGTGTCCCGAAATATTAAAGCCTAAAAAAAGAGAAAAAAAAACTGCTTTAAATGTGAAACCATTCATAAAAACATATGGTATTACTCAGAAAAGTTTCCTTTTTTATTTTATCAATGAACAAAACAAAGATGCTTCTGTTCTTAAATTTGTTAAAAAAGCAACTGACAATTCCTGTCATCTAAATGTGCATGCCCGCAGAATATTTTAGTTTAAGATATAGTTTAAGAACTACTTGACATTTTCTTTTGCATTGATACTAAGACCTTTACTATGAGGAAGAGACAGCAGGCATGTGTCATACTGGCCCAAGTAGGAGACACTGACTGCCTTTTAGTACCGATAACAATTTGTGCTTGGTTGTACAGATTGTGATTTACTTCAAAGAAAGGAAGAATGATCTAGAAAGGTGGCAGAGTTTTCTGGAAACAGTCTGATTACTTTTACTTTCACATCCTTTCTACAGCAAATCAGAGGTATTAGAAAGTCTATTGGGAGTAAGAAGGTGTTGGAATGCTTACTCTTATCTCGTGATAGCTAAGAAATATCATTTTCATTTGCCTCTTGATGTTTGTAACTTTCTGATGCTTAAAAATTACTTAAATTTTAATAAGTGTATTGGTATATTCGGGAATTACATCAAAACCATCTGTAAATCTTGTCCTAAAGAAAGTGCTAATTTACTTGTATGTTAGATGTACTATTTTTAGTGACCTCGGTTATATCATACTTTTTCTTAGTCACCCCAAAAAGCGCGTATAACAAGGGGTTACCGTAGTTACAGCAGAATGTTTTGAATTGTAAATTTTGTCTATTATATTTCCATAATGTCTTTTCTGTTATAAACTTAAATAAAATAAAACCATCATGTCTTAAATGCATTTCTGAATTGTTTTCAAAAACTTATTCTAGGTGTCTAATGACTGCTCAAGTAATTCAATTCATCCAGCTGTCAAGCCGTACCTAGGCAAAACACCAAAACATGCAAATGTAAATTCTTTTGATTGTTCAAGCTCATCTGGTAACATTGAAAACTCTTCAAACGAAGCTCAATCTCTGGAAGATGTGCCATCCACATTAAATAATATTATGTTAAGTAATATTACTGAAAAAGTGGTAAGTTATAATTTTCATGTGTGCAGGTATTTACAGCATTTAATTAATTAATTAATTATTTTTTAACACGTTGACTGTCAACTACGAGATGACTTGTAGATAGCGTTCTTTTCTTGGACGTCAATTAGAAGTTGCCTCTTACTTAAACTTGCCATTTTTGTGCAGCTCCGATTAAACTCGGAATATGTCAATGCAAATATTGATGGTTGGCTTCTAGGGGGAAAAAAAATCAATGCTGGCTTACACAAACAGAAAGTTAATAAAAAAATATATATATATATATAATTATAAAAATAAATCCAACTTCAAAAAATAAAATAATATTTTATTCTTGGTGAAACTTCTTAAAACAACTTTCACCCAAAAGGCTGGCTTCTCTTTACTTGCTGGACAGAAATAGCATGTTTCTCGCCTTTTTTTGCTTGGGTACATACATATATGAAATGACTTTGTTGGACGCTGTTTTTATTTTAACCATGCATTAGAATTAGTTTTTAATGACATTAAGTGATTAAATAAAATTGTCCTTTTTGGCTAGGTTTCTGAAATTTGCCATGGCAGTCAACGTGTTAAATTTCCTTATTCACAGCTGTAAATGTTTAAATTTTCTTCATATGGTCTGTTCATACCAAGGAGGATAGAAGAAAGGGGAAACGCCCAAAGCCGTAAACTTGCTGCGCGCACTTGAAGCCGTGGACAGAGCGGGTAAGGGAGAGGGGAAGGGGAAAACTCTATCCAAGAAAGCAATGGTATTCAATGTAGAGTAATAGGGAAAACGTTCAGAAAGAGAAATAAATGTGCGGCACTTTTATAATTTTTATTGTTGGAGCGGGGGGAAAAAAATGCTTCATTTATCACATTCAACAATGAAAAAAGCTATTTCTTTGAGATTTTTTTTTCTTATTTTTATTCATTTTTGTTGTTAGTGAATGCATTTTTGGAATGTAGAGTAGTTATTTATTTCCCCCGATTACCACACAATTTCAGAAGCTTAAACGCACTTAATTAATGAAAAAGTATGTCTAAAAATGTGCTTAGTTAGAATTAGAGTATAAACACATAAGAAATAAATTATACTAAAAAATGTAGATGCCTTTAATCTTAAATTTTGAACATTGTTTGAAAGAACTACAGAATGTACCAAGTACAGGAAATGTCTTTATTATACACAACAAACATTGACACATTGAAAGTAAAACACAAATGCATGACAAAAATTTAACTTTCTTAAAAAATACCCTTAAAATACCCAAAAATTTAAATAATTTTTCTATTGCATTTTCTTTTTCAAGAGCCTCTCTTCAATAAGTTTAGTGTAAAAAAAAAAATCTGCCTTGTAGTTCAAAATGTATGTATTGCTTAAACCATTTGCACAAATGAGACATTTTTACGCACTGTATTTCTGGAATATTAAACTTGTTTTTAATTGTGACAGTTAAAATATGATGAATCATCATTATATAACATAATATGATGTAGCAAATTTATAGTTTTCTTGCATTTAAAAAAAATATGTGTCCTATCCTTTTTTTCTATGGTTCTAGTAGAGATATTTCGAACAAGAAATGAGTTATTCAAGTTGTGTTGCCAGGGTCGGCAAGTATTTCGCCACATTCGGAAAAAAAACATTGTTTTATCCCCTTCCAGCAAAAATAGATTTTTTGCCAGTATTAGTATTCAAAAGGGAACAAAAAATGGAATTTTTACAGACAACTTATGTAGTTTTTTAATTTTGCCCTCAGTAAATTAATGAAAGATATTAAACATGCTTTAATTAAATTCCAGTTTTGGTTTTCTTTGACATCTAACTTAAAATAAATGTAACATTAAACTTGCTTAAGGGGCATTTCACAGTATTTTTGACATTATGTAGAGTCCGTAACGTGACCTTTTTTTGCCATAACTTTTTAATTTACCGTTTGATTTGCAAATTATTTTATTTTGAGCTGGTGTGTTGGTAGGAAAAGATCAAAATAAAATACTATGCTAATCAAACAATAAATTAAAAAGTTATGGCAAAAAAGGTCACGTTACGGACTCTACATAAATGTCGAAAATACTGTGGAATGCCCCTTAAACGAATGCTTATAAAAATTGTTTTTTTTTTTTTATTAAAAATTGAATTTACAATTTGTATTTGAGTCAAGAAAATTAATGCAAAGGATGATTGTCTAAAAGGACTAGACATTACCAGTTCTCATCTACTTCTCCTTGGTTATCAATTTCCCCAGTCAGGAGAAAAAAACGTATTATTTCTTTAGAGAATAAAGATAATTTTCTATATTATTTGACTATTTTCTGTCAAAATAAAATAGCTTGAAAATCTAAATGAAATCTGGAAAAATAATAACAGTTTAAATTTTGATGAGGTTGGTCGTCCTGCCAGCAAAGGGTTATTTTTGCCAGGATAGTGGCAAAAACTGTTAAAACAGGTACAACAATTGTACAATTTGAATAATCCAATTGAAATTTAAAAGCAGACCAAGACTAGGTTCTTCATTAATATAAATGTATAATTAAAACAATTTAAAGTAAACTAGGGGAAATAGATAATGATTTAAAATTTGCATATTGCGATGCAATGTTTAAAAAAATATCCTGATATACCTTATCCAACTGAATTTGAATGAGCTTTGACTATTTTTTGGAGTAATTGTCAATAATAAAATTTCATTTAGTATGAATTATACATTTTTATCACATTTATATTTCATACTATATAATCATAGTTGACCTCTTATAATTTTTATTACTCTGTTGGCATTGCAAAATTTGCACTACTTCCCTGATAAAAATTAAAAGATGAGAGTTTCTTATTTAATAGTTAGGACAGTTTAATATTTTATACCAAAGTCAGTGAGTTGATTTTTATTGCTTTTTACTCTCCACTTTCTTTCTGCATTCATAAAATAAAAAAGAAAAGCATTTTACAAAAGCAATGAACTACTGTTCCACTGATGGAATTTAATATTTTAAGAAAAATGATTTAATACAAAAGCATGAAAATTATTAGAATGCAGTTAAAAATACTATGATATTAAACAAGTTATATCCAATCCCCATAAATGAAGCATATCTAGTTTTGCCACTTTGGCAAATATGGGCAAAAAATAGTTTTGCCAGGACACTTTTAGAATTTTTTTCCCCTACCTTTGGCAGAAATGTGCCAAACCTAATTAAAAAAAAAATTACTTATCTGAAATTTTATGTTTAAAAGAATTAGGCTCATAGAAAAATTTTACAGCATTATATTGCAACATATTGTGATGGAGGTTTAAAAGGATTACTTTTGTTACTAAACGCAAATTTTGCAAATTATAAATAAATATAATCTATATATATATAAATGGACTTTGGTAAATTTGTTCCCTAAGATCTCAGAAACTACCCGGCAGATTTGGCTGAAACTTTCACCGTTTTTTCTTTTTGGTACTGGGGAGGTTTGTAGACCAGTTCGATAAAAATCCGATTGATAGTTCCTTTTTTATTCTAATTTGTCCAAATTTTCGCATAAATGCCCCAATATGACGATCAAAAAATACGTGCACATATTAAAATTATGTGTCCATCGAAAGCGCTTATTTTTCTGCAAGATGGCATCTGTTAGAAAGTTCTAAGTTGTATGAAAAAGGAGTTATGGGCTTTTTTTGTTCCATGTTCGAAGGCTTTCCTCAATACAATTCATTTTTTAGTGTATCATCTCAACTCCCAGTTCAAAGCTAGAATTATTGAATATTTTTGTGTTTCGTCTGACTGTTTGAGGCTTTTCTCAAGTCTTAATCTTAAAGTAACGTTTTTTCCCCCAAGATTGGCTAATAATAACTAGATTTGGCTGATTATTTTCCATTTAAACGGAACTTCAATTGTAATTACTGGGTTTTTTTATAATTATTTGTGCGGATTGGACACTTAATCATTATCCAATCTAACAGCAGAAACCTCGCCAAAATTTATGTAGAAAGATTTCAGTAGCGGATGCATTTGGCAGTTTTTTCAACTGGCGCGGTTTTTGAAGCCAAAGACTATGTAATAATGTTTGTCAGGCTTTCAGAATGTAAACAAAATATCGGCAATTAAAGAATTTTTAAAAACTTTTTTTACTGTAAAATAATTCAGCAACTAAATTAGGCAAATCCGTAAACAGCACAAAAACTTCCATTAATGTGACTTTGTGCACAAATTCAAACAAAACGCCAAATTTTACTACTTATTTTGGAAACATTACGGATGAAATTGTTTAGCGCCATATTATGGTGACCAAAAGTATTTTAGCATATGGCGACAATATCTCTTTAACAAAAATTAGTAACATACCGTTTTACAAAGTAAGGAGGAGGAGCATTGTCCAAGGTATCTCAAAACGATTTCCGCAAATTCGGTAATATTTTAAATCGCACCAAGAACCCACAATAATTAAAATTTTCCGAAATAACTAAAGCAAGTTTAAGGGGATCACGGGCGCGCGGCTACGTTTTTTTAAACAGTTCGTTCTTCAATAGACATACAGAGAAGGTAAGACTCAATGTAAAAAATAATAATAAGTATTAACTGATAAATCTTTTTAAACATGTGAAGTTTAGTTTTATATTTCGGAAATTCTTCACATTTGTATACGCTTAAATTTCGTGTTTTCGTTTCTAAATGAATACTATTTTGCACTTTTTACTTACTGCTACTTAAGTTTTATGAGTAAAGAAGAAGCTAGATTTTAAATCACGTCAAAAAGGTGTGTTTTAAGTTCTTTCACTTAAAACAGAAAACAAATGCAAGTAACGATTGTTTCTCATAATTATTGCTAACTCAGGCAATGCCGGGTATTTTTGCTAGTAAATAATAAAATCGATAGCTAAAAAATTTCATTCCTATATCTTTGTTAACGGAACTCGATTCAACTTTCTCTAATTCTGTTTTTGCCACTTTTTCCACTGTCCTGGCATAAATAACTTCTTGCCTGCAAAATGTCTAACCCTTTGTGTTACCCGCTATTGCCTTTGCCCTTTAAAGTGCAATAATTTTGAATATAATTGTCTAAGTGAATTGCTTTTTTTTTTTTTTTTTCAATATTTTTTTCCCAATACCTAAATCTTACATTTAAATATTCTTTTACAATGGCACGAAAGATATCCCTGGAATTTTGTTTCCCGGTCTGTTTGTACACCCGTACGCAACACAAGCGGGCATTTTAGTTAAATCAACAGAAAATATTCACTATTAAACACAGTATTCTAGGTAAAATAGCACTGATAAAGCCCTTTAAATCCAAATGTTTTGGGTAGACTTTTCCCCACGCCAGTTAAAACTGGTTACGGTTTTAGCTTCAGGTTTTGTTGCGTTGAGCGTCTCCCCTTTCTTCTATCCTCCTTGGTTCATACAGGGTGTGTCACTCTTTCCTCTGGGATTTTGAAGACTAATTGAAAGAAACATATTCTCGCCTCAGAGCAACAGTAGGATACCTTACTGCTGTTCTTAGACTTAGATGTCATTCTGTAGCTATGATATGACAATATCGCCAAAACAAAAACATTGGCTTTACCAGAGAAAGAAAATCGACGAGTTTTATTTCACAAATGTTGGATATGAGAACCTTTTATGATGTCGCAGCTGTACATTCTATTTCTTTTCTCACTCATTGTAACATTTCATAATCATCGTTTATTTATTTTCAAACAAGATGAGGTATGCTCTATCCCCCCCCCCCCTCTTCCTCCTATTATATAATGTAGAAAAAACACAGAATTAAAAAAAAAGCAGTGAAAATCCCAAGAAATTTGAAAATTTCCTTAAAAACTTTGAAAGTACAGGGAATTTTACTTTATATAAAATGAAAGTTACACACCAAAAAATAAATGAATAAATAGAATTTTTTTTAAAAAAATAATTTTATTTTGATGTTGTTTTTTGAGCAATCACGATTGCTTATTGTTCTCACTTGACCGTTTTTGGCGTCCGTGCCTTTTTCAGCTTGGACCAGGCCTGCAGCACCACCGTCCACCGGCGGCGGCGCGGCTGGTCCTGAGCACTGTCCCCCGAAATCCACTTTTGCTAGGCGGTGGCGTCCATGTCCCACACACACGAACGCCTACACACACGCACGAACGCCTACACACGCACGCACGAACGCCTACACACACACACGAATGCCTACACACATGCACAAGAACGCCTACACACATGCACAAGAACGCCTACACACACACACGAACGCCTACACACACACACACACGAACGCCTACACACACACACACACGAACGCATACACACACACACGAACGCCTACATAGACACACACACGAACGCCTACACACACACACACACACACGACCACCTACATGCACACGCACGTACACAACACTCACTCACACACATGCATACATACACTTACGCACCCACACACATGCGCCTACACAAACACACACGCTCGTGATTGTGAAAAACATAATTTGAACTCAAGATGCCAAAAATTCAAATTAATTTTTTTGAGCAATCACGATTGCTTATTGCTTTCATTTGACTGTTTTTGACGTTCCTTTGATTTTTCCCACCACCACTCTCCGCAGCATCACCGTCGACCGGGTCCTCACGATGCTGCACCTCTAGCGAAAACCGTCTCCAGGTTTCGTCAATATCCTACACTTACACGCATACATACACGCACCTACACACATATACATATATACACCTACACACACCTACATACACCTACACACACATACGTACACCTACACACATACACAAACACACACACCCCTACGCACTCACATACACACAACTACCCACACACTCATGCCTGCACACAGACACAAACACACATGCCTACACACACACACACACATACCCCCCCCCCACACACACACAAACACTCACGCTTAAATATACACACACACACTCGTGATTGCGAAAAACATAATTTGAATTCAAAATGACAAAATTCAAATTTTTTTTTTTTTTTTGAGCAATTACGATTGCTTATTGTTCTCATTTGACCGTTTTTGGTGTCCGTGCCTTTTTCAACTTGGACCAGAAGCCTATGCAGCACCACCGCCCACCGTCCTCTGCTGGCGGCGCGGCGCGGCGTGGCTGCCATGGTTTTGAGCTACCCGGTTCTCCTGGTCGGAGGCGTCCATGTCCTACACACACCCACATTCACACACATACCCTCACACACGCCTACGTGCATACACACAGGTCTACGCACACACACAACTATGCACTCGTAACCACCCAGGAGGAGAGGCAGGCTTGGGGGGGGGACAGGAGCCGTTTCTAGAAACAATAACTCCAATGAGTAGGGTCCTTCCTGTCTCAGTTCGTGATTGCGAAAAATATAATTTGAATTCGAAATTTCAGAATTCAAATTAATTTTCTTTTTTCTTTTTTTTTTTTTTTGTTTAATCAAATATTAAAATGTCTATCACAAAAGCAAAATATTGAATGCTTTGTTTGACATGTATCATGAATTTTTTGCTAATTTAATTTGGAGAGCATGAGATTAATCACCAGTATTCATTGTTCTGCTTACTTTTGCATTTTCTTTTCTTTTAAGTTCCAAGTAATGAATGGGTAAGGGAAGTTTTTTTTTTTTTTTAAATAAATAAAAAGTTAAATATAAAAATTCATTCATCATGTTCAGTTTTATCATGTTCAGTTAGTCATTCATTTCAGTTTTAATGAATTCTTTGCTTCCCCTTATTTATTTTGTTTATTTACTTTTCTTTCCCTGTGATGAAAAATTATTGGATAATACATATTAATTTACACAAATATCAGTGTTTGCTTGTTTGTAACGCTGCATACTCCCTGTGGCAACGCTGTAAGAAACCATTCTTCAAGTGCCATTTCTTCAATACTGACCTTGGATTGGATGATGTTTTGATTTTTACACCAAAAGATCGCAACCACATTTGTTACCATTCATCATGACATGTTCCAGTGAGTAAAAACAAGAATTGGACTTAAGATATGATTTCTCATGCATAACGAAAGCATCACCTACTGAATAGTTGGGAAATTAAACCTGTGTAGATTTTTCTACAGTAAAGGGCAATGTTGTTACTGTATTAGTATTATGTTTGTTTCAAAAAGTCTTCCAAACCATGGAGGGCATTGTGACAAATCCTGTACTTTCGCAATTGATATTTGTTCAGATCTTTATCAAAAGACAGAAGTAATTTTTAAGCCTATTTTGTACTGTCTTGTAATTGTAAGTTAATCCTAGAAAAAAAGGAGTTGAATCACTTAATAAATTCTAGTTTGAAGTAAACAATTGTGTTTGAGCCCTGACAGAGTTTGTAAATGTAGGCAAAGTAAATCGGCCAGAATTTAGTTCAAGTCTACTTGATTTGGATTGATACAAATATGCTCTGCTTTGAAGAAAATGTGTGATGGTAAACTATTATGTTCTGAATCTATTTTTGGTTTATTTTTGCTATTTTTAATGCAATTTGAAAATTAAAATATATATATATATATATATATATATATATATATATATATATATATATATATATATATATATTTAACTTTTTAAACTTTATTATATGTTTTTTGTTATTGTAATATATTAAAAACTATGGTTTGTCCAGATATGCCATGAAAAGTGCTAGACGCTCCACACTGCTTAAAACCAATCTGACTTCTGGTTTCCATGAACGCAAAGAGTTTAAGCCTATGTTTTCATCCTCAATATATAAGTGGGGGGAAAAAGGGGTGGAGACATCTAAAATACTGAATTGATTTGTTATTATGAGTGCTTTGTTTATTATTGATATGAAGAATTTCTAGCTATATTTTTTGCATTCTGATAAATACATCTATGTAGTTATGAGAAATTTTATTAATTTTGATAACATCTTAGAATACAATTTTAAAACCATAAGCTAAAGTTTTTCTTTTCTTTTATTGACAAAGATTTCAACTAGCTTATATATTATCCTCCTAATACCCATTTTAAAGAGCAGGCTTGAACTGTACCCTAAAGATAAAAGTTGTTAACTTTAATTTTCTTTTAAAAGCACCAGCTTTCTCCTTAGTTTATGTTTCATATATCTTTACATTTAATTGATTTTTAAAACATATTTATGTTTTTATTTGTTTGATTCTGATTTTTTACATGTGTGTTTTAAACATTTCTAAACATATTCAAATTTATTTTCTATTTTAGGATGATAATTATATTTTGCCTGATGATGTTACTTATCGAGGTCCAAGGTTTAAAACAAAGTGTAAAATAGTTATTGGAAACGTTTCCAAGTATGTATTTCATAAAGCATTAACTACCTTAATAATTTAAAAATTTCACCCTCTACTTATCTATGTATAAAAATTTGTTTGTGTGTCTATCTGTTTGGTACTCAACTTTCACATGGCTTTATAAATTGACATAAAAATTAGGAATTAATCTGAAATTAGAGCAATTGTAATGACTTTTTGTGTAAGGTCTTTTTCTAACACAGCATGTGTATAATATGCACGGTGTTTCTGAATTCTTTGGCAAAACTTTAAGGGGTGATAGTACATATCATGACAAACAAAATGATGTCAAAAATAAGGGTTCTAAACGTCTTCTGAATTAGATAGGTTCAGTTAAAGATTAGGGTTCAAAATTTCGAATGATCTTAAAAAACGAAGAAATTAGTCGATTCGTTTGCTGTTTTCGCTTAAATTATTTTTTAGCAGTATTTTTTTGAAAATAAATTTTGGAGATGTAGTTTTAAAAATGTCGATAGAGTGCGCTCTAGACTTAGAAGTAACAAACAACTATTCTTTACTACTATTTTTGAATCTCATTAAATGTTTTCTAATGCTTGGCTTAAACTTAAATTTTGAGCTTAAAATCTGAATTGTTGGGAGTGATTAAGAAGCGAAAACTGAACTGTCTTCAAAGGTTGTCAGATTGGGGTGCGACATCGATGTTGATGTTTTTAACATCAATGTTTCTTTTTCGTCATTTTTGGAACATCAATGTTGATGTTTTTGTATTTTAATTTAAAATTATTATAACATTTCTCACAGAGAAGCGACATCAATTGAAAAACATCAATGTTTCAAAACATTAATAAAAAAAGTAAAATGAAAGAAAGGGGGGTTCAACCAAACCAAACACTGCGACCAGAGGTCCATTGTACTAGTCCCCAAATAGAAGTCTTAAAACAGAACAGCAGCTGAAGTAAAATTCAGCAAACACCCAATAGGAATATCATGAATCTCTCACGGCTCAAGCAAATGATGACCAAGATGTTCAAACCTATAGGCAGTCACACAGGGTGTGAGTAAGTTTCCCCATTAAAGAGGTAACTTCTGCTAATTGGATCATTACTGATGCTAGGTAATTATAGCACGGCGCCGCTTTAAGGTGTAAATACCAGTAAGAACACCAAAAACCTTCCCAAAGCTATTTTTGTTAAGGAGCCTTTTGGACAAGTGGTTCTTGTTTTTTTAATTAAATTTTAGGCAGGGATGCCCAATCCTCCTAAGGGCAAGGGCACACCCCAAAGCAAGAGCCCCTTCCCACAGAAAAGTAAAAAATACCCCTTTAACCCCCCCCCCCCCCCCCGCCCCTAAAAATTTCAATGGCCCAGTCGGCGGCTTGAGCCTTCTCCCCCCTCTAGGTGGGCACCTCTGTTTTATGCAAAATACCAAGTTATTCCACAAAATTTCAAAAGGCTTCTTAAAATCACCACAGATCTCCTCAAATTGTTTTTCCAAAATTGATTCCAATTTTTACTGAATCCTCATTGCTTGGAAAACAACATAGAACAGAATCAAAGAAAGTATGTCCGCTGCTACCGGTATTTAGATTATCTGGAACTTCTCAAAACAATTTCCGCTTCAACAGAGTAATGTTAATAGAAATTTCTGAAATAATAGCTATAATTTAACAAATTGACGCAATGCCAAAAAAGAATTCACTGATCCACTAAGAAACATTTGTTAGAAATTATCATATATGTAAGTCTGTATTGAAAAATATATGCTATATATTGATTAAACGATTGATGTTTCAAAACATCAATGTTTTTTGATCGATGTATCAATATCATCGATGTTTTGCCATTTATGTCGCACCTCTAGTTGAAATACACTTTGTCACAAAAAAAAATATCATCAAGAATAAATTGAGCTGCAACCCACAAACTCGGCAAGAATGTAGTTTGGTAGGAGATGATTTAAATTAAATTTCATCGCCAGTGAGGAACGGGTAAGCGCGCTATGCGCATACAAGATGTGCAGATAGGTGTGATTGAAAGTGGGAAAGCTTGTATCAAAGGACACTTCAAACGAAACTTTCGAGTTGTAAGGATGCTATTTTGATTAGGACAACCTTGTAGAGGTATGTGAACAATCGTTAGACTTTCCAAATGGACGGACGTACAATAGGTCTCATAGAAGCAGGGTGGCGAAAATAAATGAATCACTCCATTGCTGTTGGTTAAAGCAGTCTAGAAACAGAAATGAGCTCAGAAAACGCACATCATAAGAGCGAACACTAACGTATCAACAAGGTCGCTAACATTAGTTCCAAGCCCTTTAACACCTTCCAAGAAACCAATGGTATCAAGAGAAACAATCCGGAGTAGACTGGAAGACGGTATTATCTCAAACCGGCGTTCCTTGCGAGAGATTGGATTTTTGCCGATTGGATCTTTGCTGCAATTGATTAGCTGTGTTGTGACAGACAGGAGGTGGTGTGTTATCTTCAATGGTGAATCCCAATTTAGTCTCAGTGGTCATAGGCGGGGGGGGGGGATACAGAAAACCATTTTATGGGGCGGGGTCATGCTGAAGGACCCCCACTCACCATGATCAAACCTACAGTTTTGGGTACGAAATATTTCTGAAACTGCTTGGGGGTCAATGAGAAGCACTAAATCAGCTAGGAATAAGGTACCTAATAGGGGATAAACGTTGCAAATTAATTTCATAGGCAATGAAACAAAGTAGTAGTTCAAATATTAACTTTCAAAAAAAAAAAAAACCTAATAAATTGAATAGTGTAATTGTTTATGCGTAAAATGTAGAGGGGGACACAATGTGGACGGACACTGTTGCCGGCTTTTTAAGGGGGTCATGACCTCCCCCCCCCCTTTGTTTCCGCCACTGGTCATAGGTAACCTATTTCACTTCATACCATTTGTCTTGTATAGCTGCTGGAGGAGGCTCTACTACTTCTGTTTTGTAACCTTCATTGTGTCATAACTTCTTAATAAAACAATCTTTTGCTCTGAATTTTTTAGTTTTTTTCTGTTGCATCTAAGACCAATGGAACAGCTGATGAGAAATATGCATGTGCCGAGGCTAATATACTTGACTTGTTCTCTTTCATAACATAAAATATTCCAGCAAAGAGTTTAACAAACAACAATAAATATGTTATGTAAAAATTAAAAAATATTGTGTTCTCGACATTTAGTAATACAAGAATAGTCATGGAAGAGAAAAAATTACAGTAACAGTTTGAAATTATGGGATGAAATTTTTACACAAACATCATTGCTGAAAACTGCACCAATATGAGTGGATTACATATTTATTTGTCTGATTTGGAGTAATATTTGCTTAAATATATCTAACCAAGTTCAGGCAGTGCTAAAGAATTATTGATTACATTTCTCATTTTGAAGTACTACTGGATTTTGTTTTATATGTTTTTAATCTTGTGTATGTTTTATTTGAATTTTATTTACCATATTCTCCAGACTTCTTCCTCTGTATATTCTTTCTAAATGTTTTTTCAGTAGCCTACAATATACACTTACTCTTTTTAAGTGGTAAAACATTTGAGTTGAAACACTTGTGGTAACATAAGAGAAAAACTTTTTTGACTTTTTATGTAGTACTCTATTTAAAGTTACCTTTTTTTTTTTTGAGATGCATCTTTTTAACTGACACTTCTTCCTTATGCTTCTCTTGACTGATTGCCAATTCATTATAAGATGATAGCCCATCTGGAGCTTTTAAACTTGGAACGTAAAAAGTATCAAAACGAGGAATTACTTTCAATTCAATTTTGTACTACTTATTATTCTTTTTTTTTTGCATTGACTTAGTGTTAATTTAATATTCTATTGCTTATTTTGCTCCAGATTCATTCCTGTATGGCAAAGGGAGGAAAATGATCAATCCACACACAAATGGATGATCTATGTGCGTGGTGATAAGCATAATCCTGACATTGAAGGTTTTGTGAAAAAAGTGCGATTTCTTCTGCATCCCAGTTATAGACCTACTGATATTGTTGAAATCAGGTTTGTAAATGAAAATTTTTATTTTTAATTGATCCAAGTTTAAATGTTGGCTCTAATTGCACTTATGAATGTTTATTTACTTGAACAACCATGAAAACATTTTGTTTGAATAGAAAAAGAAGGGTAGGGGCTAGAAAAATGAAAAAAATAGCATTGTAATGTAAAATCTGTGGATACCCATAAATAAAATATTTTTCAATAATCTCAAAACAAACAGAAAAAAGTAATGAATTTTAAATCAATTTCAATGATGGTATGAATCAATACCTTTCTGTGTCCTTGTTTAATAAATTTTAGCACCTAGAAGTACAGTCGGACCCTGATTTAACAAATTCATCAGGACTGAAACCTTTATATGTTAAATCGGGGCTAATCGTAATGTCAAAGTGAGAAAAAAGCACTTACCTTATCTAAAAGCCCTTATTAGCAACTGCACAGAAATATCCATGATTAAAAAGTTTGAATGATTTATTACACACTAGTTAATTTGAAATTTTAAAGTACTGATCAGTAGATGTTTGACAATTTCCTTGATACTTGACTTGAAATAGTTCTCTTTCACTTTTATGGAGAAAAGAAAATGCTGTGTCACTTACAAACTGCTGCATGAAATATGTTTTTAGTTTCCAGGCCATGTAAAGCATTTGAAAAGGTAAGTTTTAATGAGAGTTTCACTATCGCCTTCTGCGTCAGAATCGCCGTTCATTGGCTGCCTCGTTGCCCATTAAAAATGGCTGATTCCAATAAAAGTCTTTTTCTGCTTTGGACAAGATGTATGTATTGTTTGAAAAATCATCCAATATTTTCTAACTAAATTTTTTTTTTTTTTTTTTTTTTTTTTTTTTTTTTTTTTTTTTTTTTTTACTGCTAACATTATTTCTTAATTTGGGGTTTACTATTTGGTAAATAGGGGGGTTTTGCCTTCATTTATATTGACAAAAAAGAAAAATTCGCTAAATCACGAAATTCATTTCATAGAGGTTCGTTAGACCAAGGTCCGACTGTGTATTCCAAAATTATGTATATACAACAATGCTTCACAAAGAAAATTAGATTGACAATGCTTGAATTTATCAACCCTGGTTTTTATTGTTCTTTATCAAATTTTGAAGTAAATTCTTCCGAAGACTGATTATGAGGTGGACTAAAACAAAATTTGCACTACATTGTTGTCAATCAAAAAAGACTAGAATACATAAGAATTGCATGGGCATAAAAAAGCAGCTTTCATAACTTTGTACTACATTCACATTCCCAGACATATTTTAAATTTGAAGAATGAAATTTTGAAATTCACCGTTTCTAACCAATCTTCAAAAAAACTTATTGAAAATCTTGACTAAAATATCTCAAAATGTATGAGAAATGGATGTTGATGATGCTACAAAATTTTAAACTTATTTTCTCCTGATCTTTATAAACCATATTAATATGTTATTAGGTACAATATTTTGGCGTAGCATAGCATATAAAGGCTATTATGCCAAAAAACCCACTAGAACCAACCAACTTAGTTCAAATTCTAAGTTAAATAAGCAAATATTCTTAAATTGACAAAAAAAATTTCAGTGTGTATATTTTATAATTATTTTATTATTGCTCAGTTTGAAAAATATCTTCTTTCTTCAGTCATGCTCCATTTCATTTAATAAAAAGAGGCTGGGGTGAATTCCCAGTTCGAGTCCAACTTCACTTCCATGATGCTCGCAACAAGCCTGTTGATGTTATCCACAACTTGAAGGTAAGTATTTTACTTTAAAATGTCTACTACTTTGACTTATTATTTTGTAAGTACAGTAGACCCTCGTTTTACTCAGGTTCATTTTATACGGTTTAAATTATATGCAGTTTAAGATTTGATACCTTTATTTTATTTTACGCGGATGAGTTTCGGTTTTACGCGGATGCGCCAATGCTAACGGATAAAATTTTCCCCTCTTTCAAAATCCAAACTCCTAAAGATTGCAGATTGTGCATAATCACCTGCATTTTGGCGTGCTAATAATCAAGCTTGGGCCACTGGAGACATTGTATGCGATTGGTTCCAGAGCTCTTTCCAGAGTAAAGTTATTAAACTCACGCAGTTCAATACTCACTGGAAAAAGAGCTTTTAGGAGTGACAAAAGTGGCCAAAACCTACGAGGATACCAATGTCGGTGAAGCACAACCAAAAACGTTCACATTGAAAATTTTGAGCCATTTCTAGACAATAGAAACTATGTTTCTGATTTGTTAGTGAAGGAAGATTCTATCATGGGAATGATGCAAGTGATCATGGATGCGTTAATGCTCTGCAAAGAATCACAGAGAAAAATTCTTAATGACTGCCAAAAGACTATCATAGCCAGCTCCTCTTTATAAACAGAACGCGAAATTAATTTATGTTTTCTTTATGCATGTTGTGCATCAAAGTCGACAAAAGTACACATCAAACTTATTATAGATTTAGTCATCACTTGAATGAAGTATTTTTTTTATGTATGGAATCTAACCCTATTTTAACACTAGTATTAGGTCTCAATTTACGTAGTTTCGATTTAGGCTGCATTTCCGTGGAACGTAACCCCCACATAAAACAAGCTTCTATTGTACTCTCATAATTACTAATTATTGTTTTGCAGCTAAAACAATTGTAGAAGATTGTTTTTTTATCTATTTCAACATATATGTAAACATTTGGAATTTTTGAAACGTGTTATAAGATACCATTAAAACTTTTGTTTCCTTCTGTCATACATTTCAGTTAATTACAGTAAAACCTCATTAATCCAGATAGATAAGGGATCCAGGTTGTCGCAATTAGTGAAAGTGTGGATTAAATAAGCTATGAATTGAGCCAAAGTATGTAAAAACTGCTCTACTAAGTAAAAATTCTATCTTGAGTTCAAGAAAAAGAAATATAAAACTGCATGAGAGAATATTCCAAAAAAAAAAAGAAAACTCGACCTACAAAAATACATTATTGCGCTAACTCGCCTTTTATTTATGCAGTATGTACCATTTAAATGGCTATCCATGTTAAATGAAGTCTAGTTTAATAGGGTGAGGATCAATCAAGTTTTACTGTAGAATTAGGTCTACCTGGAAAATTTAGAACAGTACCATAACTTTTGAGGAAAATAGATTTTAAAATGCAAATGAAAATTAATATGATAGTAACTTACCTCAATGGATAGCACAACCCTATTTATTTATTTTTTATCCTATGCGCTTCTGGGGCATTTGCCATTAATTGGCAAGCATCCCAATAAGTTGAAGAAGTAAAATAATAATATGAATAAAATTTAGTATCCTTAGAGTTGTCATTTATAAATATTAAAATAACAGGGCAGTCCCTGAGATGATCACTGTTCATCTCACCCTGTCGACACAGAGGACAACAAGGCAAATCCTTTACTCCAATTCTATGCAGATATTTTTGCTAATAGTTATGTTCAGCGATTACACAAACATAAGACACTCCAACAGACCGAGGCAATGAATTGGGAATTTAAAAATAAAAGTAACAATGAAATAAGGTATCGTTGCAGCTCATCTATCCAGCATATAATAATCCAAAATTATGTATTTTGTAATGCTTATGTTAAATTGATTATATTTGTACTACATGTTATTACTGCTACACAGGAATAGGATAGGCACGGCTGTTTTTAATATGATATTCTTTTTTTGAATTTTTTTACCACCTTGATTAATTTTGTGTGTGTCAGTTCTTAGTGCTTAAATTTGCTGCATTTCCAAGAATCTTGATTGTCTTTTTTACTATGTTCTCTAGCAATTTGATCTTAAAAGCAACTTTCATATTTTTTGTTTTTATTAAGAATTAATTTTGAAAACTGATGAAGATTTATCGATCATTTGGAATTAATAAATAATATTATTACTTTATTATATGTAGTTGGATAAGACATTCACTGGCTTGCAAACACTTGGTGCTGAAACAGTAAGTATGCACACTTTTTCTGTTGGATTTAGTTTTAGTTTTGGTAATTATGAGGGTCAGTCAATAAATAACAAGACAACGACTATAAAACAGACGTTATTTGACATTCTTCAAAAATACTGACCAAAATTGTTTAAACACTTATCTCACTGTGAAATTAGTCATATAATTCTGTGCTCGTAAAGTTCTTTGGCTGCTGCTGGAATCAATTACACACGCTCTGCTTTACTTCATGACCCGAATGGAATCGTTGTCCACGAAGTACCTTGAATTTCCCAAAGATGTTGGATCATAGGGGCAGGGGGGGTAGATCTGGACTATATGGGGCGTCGTTCAAGACTTCCCACTTAAATTTCCCTCAAAAATTCCTCAGTTGCATTGGCTGTCAATGGTTTTGCGTTATCCTGCAACATGATGACAGCCCGTGAAAGTTTACCGGAACCACACACAGCCAGTGCAAAAAAGGAACTTTTGCGGAAATTTAAGTGGGAAGTCTTGAAGCACCTCCCTTATAGTCCGGATCTATCCCCATAAGATCCCAGACTTTAAGGAACACTTCGAAGACAACGATTTCATTCGGACAATGAAGTAAAGGGGTGAGTGCGTTATTGGTTCCAGCAGCAGCCAAAAGACTTTTTTGAGCACGGAATTATGCGACTAATTTGTTAGAGGTATTTTTGAGGAATATTGAATAAAATCTGTTTTATAGCCTCTGCCTCGTTATTTATTGACTGACCCTAATAGTGCATCCTAATTAGTATACCTCTTTCATTAATGCTCATCAGTTCTACATTTAATAGCATTAAAAATTCTTATTTTTGATGAATGCATG
Organism: Uloborus diversus; assembly: GCF_026930045.1. NCBI lineage: Eukaryota > Metazoa > Arthropoda > Arachnida > Araneae > Uloboridae > Uloborus > Uloborus diversus. The sequence continues at coordinate 151,061,254 of NC_072737.1, forward strand.
ACCTTTCTCATATGGTGCTGGTATGATCACCTCTTTTAAGAAAACATCCTTTTTTGACGCTACAATGGTTGTGTAAGTAGTCTATCCAAGAACACCCCTCCAAATTTTTATAAATGGGGTCCCCAATTTCATTTGAAATAGTAATAATAAATGAACAACTGGGATTAGAAGTTCTGCAAACCAGTAAACATAGACTGCTACTTCATTATTTGTGTATAAAACAGTAGCATATAGTGTGAAAATTAGAAATATTGGTTTTGACGATTTGTGAGAGTTGATTATATTAGTAAAAATATATTGAAGTCTTAGTGTCCACTTTAGAGGAAAAATGAAAAAATGTATAGACTCTTCGTGTATGGGTAGTTTTTTTTTTCCTCCCCATGACTTTTCTAAAATATAGTAAGTATTTTTGAACTTAGAACTTATTCCCAATTGATTACTTCAAAGATAAACGGAACTTGTCAAAGAAAGGCAAGTTTTTTTATCTACCAAACTTCAAAGACTTCTGAAAAGCATTGCATCTTCACAATTTTTAGCCTTTTTCAATTCTATTCTAGAAATGCAATTATTTTTGTAAGGCATTATAGTTGATGCTAATATATCTTATTAAAAGTAAGCCTTAAAAGCTTTTTTATTGGTCTATTATGCATAAATGTTGTTCCCATTTTATTTTAATGAATTAGTTACTTTGTTTGAATCAATCCTTATATTGTATCTCAGCAATTTCATTTTCCTTATATCTGCTCCACATTTTGATTTAATACGTATATTCTATCCACTCAGTTTTCGTAAGTATCTAATTTCATATGAAGTCTTTTAATTCTAATTGAATCTGCTACAAAACAATAGGGCATATTTTATGCTTACATTGTTCTCTTGCCTCAAACACTTGATTTTCCTATAGCTTTTCTAAAATCTTTTGTTAAAAGTAATTTCATTTAAAACTATTTTAAGATTAATAACTGAGTCATTAATTTTCAAATGTCTTGGTTAAAGCTTTACAAAATTTCAAATAAAAATTTATTTTTATTTCGTTTGTTTCATGTTTTAATAGTGGGAGTGATTTTCTTTCACTTGAAATGCTTAACAATATCTGTCTTCACCTACTTAGCAATTTGATTTTGAAATTCAAACTTTGCCAAACTATCATATAACATCTTTTCCTAAATATTCCTTCCTTTCCCATAGGTTGTGGAATTGTATTTGTTCAAATCTGAAGAAAGCATCAATAATGTAAAAAACACCGGTATGCCACAAATCCAGAAGGTGTCCAGTATTGAAACAGAAAACAGTTCTTTAAAAAATGCTGACTCTTGTCTTTCACAAAATCATTTAACTATAAACGGTCTTTGTGAAAATAGCCTAGATACTTCTTCCAAGAATTTTAAGCTTCCAGTCAATGAACCTGAAAATATTCTGAGGGAAACTGAAGGAACTTGTAATAGTAAAGTGTCAAGTGTTGATGCCAGGAACAGTGCACCAACGGAAAGTTTGACAAATCAAAATAATCCTCCTATACCTAAAATTATAATTTCTGGTTCTTCAGTGAAGAACACTGTGCCAAATGATGTATCAAAAAGTTCAACTGTACCAAATGGGATCAGTGCAGCTTTTGTTAAATGTACTGACTCTGAAGGTAGGGTGTTGTTAGTTCCTCAGTCGTCCTTGCTTCGAATTAAATCAGAAAAATCTGCTGCTCCGAAACTAAATAACGTGGTTGTTTCCAATAATAATGTTTCCCAGATCAAGCAACAATCTAATATCCCTCAAACAAAACCAAATGCAGCTGTACCGTCTTATATATTAAAAGTTGTTCCTAATAAAGAAAGTGGTCAAAATCAAGTTCTGTTAATTCCTATGACTGAGAAAAAAGTTCAGAACAATGAAATAAATGTTCAAATTAAGAAAGATCCTGTTTCTCCTTCAGAAAGTTCGTCTGAAAAACATACATTGGATTTAAAACCAGGCAAGATTGTAAGAAAACGATGCTCCTTTTATAAAGAACTAGAATTTATAAAGTAAGATATTGATTTTCTTCTTAGGTTTTTTTCAGTATATGTACAAACGCCCCTCATATAATGCAGTACTTGTACAACACAGTTTCGATATTACACTGTACGAAATTTGAATTTAATACGTCATGGTTTTGATATAACACGAAAGTTATTTATAAAAAAGATGGATTTTTTTTAAAATACAGTCTGTTAATGTTTGATAATAACTGTAATAAGTTTTTACTTTGTTTTCATAAAAGTTGGTTTCGATATAATACGGTATACATCCCTTGGTCACATTATTTCTTAAGTTTTGTATAACACAGTTTTGATATAACACAAAACACGGTTTCAATACAACATGATACATATTGACATAATTTTTACTATTTACATGATTAGTTAGTATAAAAACTAAGCTAAAAAGTTATTTTAAAAAAAGTCTCGTATAGCACGGTTTTGATAATACGCAAAACGTATTATATGAAGGAAGCCCCTGTATTCTTAGGTTGTTTCATTCCTCTGATGAATAAAAGTAGTTTAAGTTCAACTAGCGCAGCAGCTCTCTCTCTCTTTTTTTTTTTTTTCTGACATATGTACCGGTGAAAATTGGTGAAAAATTTTTGTAGACTGGTAAAGTTTTAAGCAGAAAAACTTCTTGATACCTAATTTGATTGTAAGATTTGTATCTTACAATCTATAATTATTATCATTTGCTGAAAATAAAATTTAATGTAAAGATAAGTAATTATTGTAAGTAAGAGTAAATAAACCTTTGCACAATCACAGAAAACTGGAAAGTGCTTCTGAAGTTAACTTTTAAAAAAATGCCTTATGTTTTATTCTTTATGTGTTTATTTCATTTTATTTGCTTTATTTATTCATATTTTGAATTCAGAGTTTTTTTTTTTTTTTTTTTTTTTTTAATACAGGAACATAATTTTTTTATACATACACAAAGGAAATTCCTGTGTACAAGTAAGAATCACTGTGGACTGGTCTAAGTTTTCAGCTAATCAGTACTAGTCCATTCATTGGCCCAATGATTAAAAATCAATGTTCTAGACAACATCACATTAATTGTGCATATTTCATAGAGTTCAAAAATTTAAATTATATATACATACTCTCTCTCTATGTATGATTCTATATACCAGGTTTAAAATATTTCACTTTTTAAAAGCCTTGAAAAGAAACAAAAAATAGCCTTTTCATTCCAACCTAACAATTTCAAACAATTCAATCAGCTTTCCGGCTATCTTCAGTTAACCTTTTAAGCTTTGCAGTAAAATATAGACATTTTTTGTGCGTAAAACTCTTAAAATAGCAATGTAAATATGTGTAAGTCTAACTTATGTGAAAACAGGTTCTGTAGATACTATGGAAATTGATGGACATATGCATATATGCTCCATTAGAAATGCAAAGCTGCAATTATTGCTAAAGTTGGATCAATTTATTATTCAGCTTGGAAATATTTGGATAAATATGACAGTTTAAGAATGTTGTAAGTTACAGTCATTATTCAGTTATTTTACAGTTACAGTAATTAAAAGTAATCTTAAGTAAAAGCGTGACAATGATGCTTTCAATCAATGTATTTCATTCACAATATTTTCAAAATAAAACTAGTGTATTTTTATCACTTTTTTTTTTTTTTTTTTTGCTATTTTTAAAATTCTAATGTCTCAAAAACATGGAATCACACATAAAAGCTTTTTTTTTTTGTAAAGTAAAATGCCATATATTAAATGTATAGTAATTCAATAACAAAATATTTCTTAAAGCATGAACTGCCTTTGAGAGGCCTATTCTTTATTCAAAGGGTTCCTTACGAGTAATAAAAACTAACACAATTGTGGCCAACCTTTCTCAAAAGAGTGCCACTAGCTGGGAAAGAACAGAACCTGTGTGCCACTTTCAGATTTTCTTACGTACTGATTTGATGTGCTCTGCTCGTCACTAAACTACCTTTTATATCTTTCTTATAAATGCTCAAATCTTACATAAAATCCCAAAAAAAAAAACTAAGATTTGGCATTTTAAATTTACGTAAGTAAATGGCTATCTGGTTGGCGCTATTTACTGTCATGGTAGAATTTCTAATTTATGTAGAAATCCCAATTAGAATAAAGTTAAAATTATGTCTCCATTAAGTTTCAAAATAAAATAGTGTTTAATCAATAGTCCATCTGCAGTATAAAACAAATATTTAGTGAAGAAATTTCAAAACCTTTTTCTGCAGAAAAGTCTCAGAATGCATACTAAACAGGGTTTGAAAATATCGTGATATTTTGATACATATCCAATATTTTCAATCAGCACAAACTAAATTCTTCAAAATAGTAAATGCATCCTCAAATTGCTCTTTCTTTTCTTATATTGTAAAACAATATTTAGACTTAAAATGAAGGTTTCTTTCCTTATTTATATTTAATATTTCATTTTACACTTTTATCCATTTTAATGGAGTTAATTTAGCATTAGCTGTTTTATTCATTTTTCTTCTGTTGGCTAGTTTTACGCTGTTATATGTGATTCAAAAATAAAAAATATGCATTCGTCGGTGCACAATCATAAGATATTTTCTTTTTCTCTGAACTTCTAATATTTAATTAGACCCTTTAATAATATGAATTAAAATTTGTTTCATTACTAATAGTTTTATGAATATAAAAAAGGAATTTTATTATATTTTGTTATATTAATGATGTATTAATACATCATAAAAATATAGTACATTGCTCTTTGGTTATTTTTAATAATAAATGAACAATATTAATAGTATGATTAATATAGTTTTTATATTGAAAATACTGTAGTTGAAAAAGTAAAATGTCAAAATATCAAGATATTTTCAAAATAAATATGGCATATATATCATGATATATATCGGCAAACCCTGGTACTAAAAGCAATTGGTATTATTATTGTGCGCTAACAAAAAGGCAAAATGGCAGCATTTAAAATAAGAATGATTGAGCTCTTTTCAAATGTCTGACAAAAAAGAAAATCAGAGTGAAAAACTTGTGCTAGTGACATGCTTCCAGAATCTTTACCAAAAGAGGTTATTAAGAAGTTTTATTTGCAGTCACGCGTGCCACTGTTAATACTTTGACATGCCATACTGTGGCCTACTTACCGCGAGTTGCTCATCCTTGCTCTAACCTACCTGTATAATCAATTAAACTCTTTCATCATTTTTGTGGTGTTAATTATTTTAAATAAGAAACTATACTTTTCTCAGGGTTTGTGTAGTGCATTGAAGTACTTGAATGTTATTTTAGTTATACATCTATTATGTTTCATTATACTTTCAGATTCACTTCTGTGTGCAACGGAACTTAATTCAATAACTTTATTTTTGCTGTTTATAGATTAGAAAATTATAAAACTTTTGAAGAGCTATTGAAACGAGTTTGTTGCTTTTACCCTATTGTTAAGGAGGGTGTTGGTAAGCATAACATTTACTTGTATATGTATAATTTCAGTTTCACTAGAACACTATGTTTTTTTTTTTTTTTTTTTTTTTTTTTTTTTTTTTTTTTTCACTGTCCTTAGTTTCTTTTAAAAACATGAGTTTTCTTTACAACTAGAAAATCACCCGTCAAGGTATGACAAGTGAAAATTGCTTCTACATTTGAACGAAGCAATTGCCTGTTTGGTGATGTTTTGATAATTGAAATTCTAACCCTTACTCCATTGGATTAACCCTAAACTCCAGTAGATAGGGTTCATTTTTGACCACTTTTTTCTTTTTCCATTCTCCTAAAATGACAGTCTTACCATTAAAACAGTTAAGATACCACATACAGTTCAGCCTCGTCAAAATAAAGCCTTTTCTTTCATGTCAAACATTACCAAAACATATTATCAATTCATGTCATGGAGTGAGTTTCATTGTTGATGACGTCAGGAGCATTACTCGATCATTTACTATTATGTATATGGGGATCATAAAAAAAAATATACAGTTGCTTTCCTTTCTTTCTTTCTTTTTTTTTTTTTTTTTTTTTTTTGTAATTTTGCCATTTCAAAGGCCAATGAGAACTTTTTTTTTTTTAAATTAGTAACTACAGAATTGTTATGCCTATTTATACGGCAAATTTTAAGGAATGTTATTCTATATTTTCTTTGTTTTTAGCCTACTTTCCCCTAAGCAAACTTTTTATTTTTTTAATTCAGCAAAAATATTTGCGAAAGCTGATCAATATTATCCGATTATCTGGGGAAAACATTCGTTTAAGCGGGGATCTTTAACGTTGTGTCTTTGGGGAAACATTCGGTTCCGGGAGGTTTTATTCATATAAGCGGGGTATTTGTTTATCCGTCACCTGATTAAGCGGGGCTGACAGTAATGTGTGATTATATTTTCGCACCAAGTTTGTAGAAATATAGTTAAACATTCCATGTATTTTTATACAGTAAAATCTCATTAGAGCAAATTGCAACCAACTATCTGTTTCAAAGAAATAATTGTTCAGTCTCATTTTAGTTGTCATTACATTGCTTGAATTCCATTACAACAAAATTTTCATCACAACGAACAAAACTTGCAGTCTTTTCAAATTTGTCTTAAGGGGATTTATCTGTATTTGAAGTTAAGGCTCTTAATAATAGTGAATATTACACGTCCTGTGTTTTCATTCTGCATATGATTTTTGTTTATAAAAATGATGTACTAAAATGAATACAAATTAACATTTAATCAACGTAAATGTTGTTTTTTGAACTCTAATTAATTTGTATTTTTAATATAAATTTTAGACAGAAGTCTCTTCCCACATTGTGCAGCTTCTCTGGAAGAATTCCTAAGTTGGAATATTGGTAAACAGAGGGCTTCGGAGGTGAGTGGTTTTTTATTTTTATTTATTTATTATTTATTTTGAGCAATGAAGATTGCTTGTTGATTTTGCTTAGTTGTGTCTTGCCTTTTTTTTTTTTTTTTTTTTTGATTGGTTTTATCTATTGTGGTGTGACAGATGAAGTTCATTAAAGCTAGATCTTTTAGCAGACAATAAATATTTTTGCATCTCATAAATTATTTTATTTATTTATTTTTTTGCAAACAAATCTTTTTGCGTTTTATTATTCATTCTGTCTTTTTTCTTATTTATGTTCTTGTTACTCTTGTATGCAGTCTAGAAAGTTTAAATCAGTGGTTCCCAACCTTTCTAGGGCTATTATTATATTACCCATAAAGTGGGTAATATAATATTAGCAATTACTCATTAAAAAGTTTAGTGTAAAAGCACCTTAGCTTTTAAGTATTTTCCTTTAAATTATGAAAAAAATAAATTTACTGTTAATTAACTTTAATAATTCAGATAAAGAAAACATGTTTTTTTTTGGGGGGGGGGGGGCAATTAGTTTTCAAATCATGAGTATTCACTGTCTTATTTTGAAAGCCCCCCCCCCCCCTTTTTTTTTAAATGCCCTTTTGCTATGTTTATTCAAGTACTCTGTAGGTGAAGTACAGGTAAAATCATTTAAGCATATTTTATTATTATTATGTTTTTTTTTTTTTTTTTTTTACTTCATAGGTTCCTATCATTGATTGTGCAAAATAAATAATTTAAATTTAGAAGAAACACATGTTATTTTAATTTGACTAAAACCACTGCATATTCACTTGTGACGAAATTCATTTGTTTTACCTTATTTATTCTCAAAAACCTGTAAACAGCAAAAGAAAAAAAGAAATTGAAAAACACTCAAACTTACACTTTGCATCCAAAAAAAACTTACTATTATATACATTCTGGCCTTACTAGTTTGATGTTTCTATACATTACTAAACACCTTCCTACTAAGATAGTTTTCTGATCTATTGAACTCACTTCAGAACATGTTGACATTTTCAAAAATTTGAATCACTCAAGGTTTTTGACATTCTGTAATTGCTATTGCTTTATTTTTCAGTGGAAAAGAGCCGGTGCTGTAAGAACTGCAATTATAAACCTTCTCAATAAAAAAACAAGTGCCCATATCTCAGTAGAACATGTGTGGTCTAGAGCTGCTATTATGACTTGGTGTCGGAAAAATGGCTTTGTGCCTATGACATCAGGTATATTTTAATAACAATTAACTTCATATTTATTATTTCTTATTTTGTATTATGTCATATTGACAACTTTTAACATTTTTAATTAATACATCTGGTTCAGTATCAAAAACGTCCCTGAGAAAGTTGCTCTACAATTCAATTAAATTTGATCAAGAATTCATAAATTCATAAAAATATTTTTAATGCATGTAAAAAGGTTATTTATTTGTTATAATTGTTTGAAAAAAAAATTCTTGAAAAAAAATTCATAATTTTAGGCTATGTCAGCTTTACTTTTAGAAAAAGTAAAATGAACTTTTTACTTTTTCTAAAAGTAAAGCTAAAAAAAGTGACTAGTATATATGTTTACCAATATATATTTTTTATAAACTCTTGTGAGCGACTAACTATGCTTTTAATATTTTGTGATTTATTTCAGAAAAAATGACCCTATTACCAGAGCCTAAGTGGTCAGGTAAATATATTATTTTGTCTTTTGTTTTGTCTTTTGTTAATCATTTGCTGTATCATATTAGTAGTGCAATTTCAAACATTTAAAAGTAACAATTTGCACTTTTCTTTTTACAATTTGTATTAGCATGGAATGTTTTCCACTGATCTTAAAAGTTTTTGAATTTTAGTTCTCCAATTAACTCATCCAGGACCAGCAAAAGGAGAAGGAAGCTTAATTCTATTTAATGTTGCACATCATTATTGCAATTAAGCATGATGAAATTTACAGTTGATTATCATTGATAGTATCTCAATACATTTTGTAAAAAGAATGCATGAAAAAAAAACTTTAAGAAAAAACTTGAAATTTATTTTACGCGCATGTGGCACACAAGCCCGCATTAAGCTCTTTGTATTTTTAGTAAATTCATTAAAAGAAATTCTGTAGTAAATCTTCAATTTTGTGTTTCAATTTTTAAAAGTTTTGTGTTCTAACTTTGATCCTTGAAAGAAAATAAAAATCTGAACTCCTTGAAATCCCTTGGATTTTGTCTTACTAAACGAGAAATTTATTGTGGTTCTTAAAATTATCTCGATCTCTTTGTAAATATTTTGAAAAAAAAGTAAAAAATTTTTGAACAATCATTTGTTTCTAACATTCACTGACCTTAAAGTTGATTTTTTTTTTTTTTTTTTTTTAATGTTAAACAGTTTATTAAGGTGTAAGTGGCATTTGTTATTTTTTTCATTTGAAAATGAAACAAAACATATGAAAGGTTGGTTATATTATTTGCATTTCTCAAATGTTTCTAATCTCATCTAAAATTCTAGCAAGTTAACTTGAATGTTAAATATGTTTCAAAATTGTGATGTTTGCCTTTACAGTTCAATGTTTAGAATTATTTGTCTTCCCTAGGAATTGAGCTATGTTCATTGACAAATGCTGATGATTTTATCAGCACCCTTAGAGAAGAAGGAGACTCAAACCTAGTTTTGAGTGATGATGAAGATATTGATATTGTTAACATTACAGAAAAGAAAACAACAATAGAAAAAACAAATACAAGCCAATCAGCAACTTGTCATCTACCACATTTATCTGAAACAGCAATTTATGTGAAAAAAGTAGCATCTCAGGTAATACTTTTGTTCATGCAGTAATATTACAAATATCTTTCTGGGAAGTTTGTTAAATTTTAACATTAAACACCCTTATGATCTTATAATTCTCATGAAAACTATGTTAAAATAGTTGTATGCTCAATACAAGCATTCATTTTTTTTATGTTTGTCATATTTTTTAGCTTTTTTTTTTTAAAAAAAAAGACTCATTTTTAGGTTAAGCAAACATTCCGGGTTATTTAGATTAAATGCTGGTTTTCCAATAGAGTAAGCAAATAAAATAAAAATACCCTATTTTATGAAACTTACGCATAATATTTTTAAAAAAATAGTAATGGTCTTTCTTGTATGTCAAATTTCGTGGCATATGATGCTTTGATATTATTTTAGAGTCACTTTCAGGTTCATCAAAAAAAATATTTTATCCCAAAACACAAACTACATGTATTCACTAAGAGCATGAGCAGCTGATCAAAGAGTACAAAATACTTAGCACAAATAAATATATTTGGATAGTGCTGACAGCCAGTTTAAAATAATTCAACTGCCTCCAGTTGTTAAATATAGTCTGGTGCAGCTAATAGTGTAAAATATTAAGTAAACAAATTCCGGGCACGAGAAATAGGAGACAAAGACTCTCTCTGTGATTTTGACAGGAGTGAGAGGTTTTTATTTTGAGTTTTATGAAGTAATAGTTAAAATGTATAATCAATTTCACATGCTTATGAAAAACAAATTTTTTAGCTTAGACTTTAAATTTCTGAACTGCAGATTTTGTCTGCCAAGTTTTTCTTGTACTTCCTCGAATATTATGAATAATTTTGTTTTATGTTTTTAGAACACAGGTACAAAGAATTTTTTTTTTTAAATGTCTGAGGGCGTAAAGTTGCAAATTGTTTACTTCAAATTTATTTCAAACAAAATACTATAAATCCCCCCCCCCCCCTAAATAATAGTTCTAAGTATATCTTGTGCTCAAGGATGCCCCTAAGTTTAATTTTTGGGAGGGGGTTTCCCAATTTATTGAATGACTTCCCAATTTTACTGAATGATAAAATACGACCTGGCACGCATACCTACATTATAATGAGAAGCAGCTAGGCTTCCTTTAAAAAAATGTAGTTTTGCAATATTGTCTTTAAACTTGCCGAATAAAAGGAACATCTCTATTTGCATTTAGTTGAGCTGCAAAGGAAATCGTGAAAACAGTTTTTGCGTCCTAGTGCAAGTTTTGGCAAGGATTCATTTAAGTTCCATTTTACCATGAGCAGGTAAATGACAGTATCTGCAGAAATGAGTTTTCGGGATATTTGCAGAAACGCATTTTGGATTCAATACCAAGAATAGAGAAATGTTGGAATTAAACTTTTTATCCCTCTTTTTGTTCAGAGGAAACCAAACAAGCAAGCTTGCACAATAAAGCTAATGTACCATTGATAGCAAAAATGCAAAAAATAAATAAATAAATAAAAACTTGTTATTACTGCCATTTACTTGCCCACAACGTATAACAATACTGTCTATAACGATAAACCTATCTATAATGATATTTTCATTGGTCCCAGTAAAATATCAGCATGAATAATCGAACCGTCTAATAACAATATTTTTCTAGGTCCCAACAGTATCGTTTTCAGCAGGTTTCACTGTAGATACTGCTGATTACTTGCACAATGTAACGATAAAAGCAGTTACTGCTGTTTACTACTGGTAAAAAAAAAGTGCTTTTTTCTTTCTGCAGACAAATAGACATTGTTGTTAATGTATGGCATATCAATTTTGAAACTTGACTAACATCCACCTAGAAATGTTGTAGATGTAAAGTTGAACAATTATTCAATGTTTAAAGCACAATAGTTTATTATATTTTATTTTGATAGGTTGGAATTGATATTAAACCCATTGAACTTGAACCAAGAATATATGTCCCTGCTATTGAAGAAATGATATTGTCTGTGAGTTATAAACCTCATTTCATATTACAATTGCTTTCTTTTCTATTTTAAATTATTGTATTTCTGATTCTTTACTGTTTTATTGAATTTTTATATTTATTTATTTTCCTAGGCTTCCAAAGAGCTTGCTATGGATATTATTGGATCTGCTGTGAATGAAGGTTTTGAGAGATTAGGAGGAAAATTGTAAGTTTGGGAAACTGTTGCGTCTTGTCAAGCACTTTTTGCCTGTTTTTTTCCCTTTCAAATGAATATTATTCTATACTCACTCCATATGTTTTCTGATAACATCACCAAAGACCATTAAGCTTCACATAAGACTGAACACTTCCGTAGAGATCAATGCTTTCGCGTTTTCTCCCACTTTAAGGAAAGTTAGTTATCATAGAAAACAACTTTAGAGGCGAGTTGGTGTTTCAATTTTGGCGGAAAAAAGATTTTATACTGTGTGCAGCGATTATTCACCAAGTTCTGCTACTGTGCGTCGTATGCCGTGATCAAGTCCCTCTCCTTTCCCTTCTGGCAAAGGGTGGTAATTATATGGATATTTAAGCCTCAGAGAGGGTCATCATGAAAAAATGAAAGCAAGTAAAAAAACAAAAAGTAACACAGGGGAAGTTTGTTGTATCAATAACAGGCTGTTTACAAAGATGCAAAGAGTGAAATTAAGACCTCTTTCATTTATTTATTTATTTTTTTTTATTTATTTATTTTTTGCTATTTAATTTATTTTTATTTTCCTTTTTTATTGCATATTTATTTTTATTAAATTCATTTACTTTGTATTTATTTATTTTTGCTGCAATTGTTTAACTTATAAGTTTTATTTCTCTAATCACATTTTGTAATTATTACATGACGACAAGTCATGTATTAAATTGCAATTAAGTTACAATTACGATAAAGATGAGAAAGTAGCAGAATGAAAAATATGTAAACATAATGTATTTAAGCTAAGGAAAAAGCGTTTGAGCAAAACGTGGGCTTATAATCTGTTGAAGATTTGGGAAGGGCCATGACCCCCATGACCCTCCCCTTGTATACCCTGTCTGGCAGAGTATTTCATGTATTTCTGCCTTAACCCTGGATATAGGGTGCTTTAGTCCTGGCTATAGGGCTCCAGTAAGTCCCTGGTAGGGACTTACTGGAAAACACTTTTATTATACTTAGCCTGATTGTCACAGAGTAATCTGAGGCCTGATTTTGCTTTTATCTCAACATCTAGATCACTTAGAGACTTCAGGATTTTACTAAATGATTTGCTTAATCCTAAGGTACAACTTAACGCTGAAAAATTAAAATTCTAAAATAAAATTATTATTTTGGTTAGGATGCAAAACTGCAAATTTTATGTAATTTTCCCATTAAATATTTAAATATAAAACCCATTGTTACAAATTTTGTTGTCATATAACGGTAATGTTAATAGCAATCATAATGAAAATTTTCAATCAAGGCTTCTCTGAAGCAAGCATGAAATGTATTCAATATCATTGCTTTCTTAAGATTTTTATCCTCATCTATGCCCATAATCTATAACGATGATAGGGCTAATTAAAGAGATATATTAAGATCTTTATCGCGAGTAACTTGTATGCTGTGAAACATAAAATAGTTTGGGAAACCTTTTCATACATAAATGTTTTTAAGAATTTAGCACACAAATATATCTTAGAGAGGAACAAGGATGAATTTAGCGGTTCAATTGGTTAAAGTTTTAGATAGGTATGTAGGATTCGTTTTCTGTTAGTATGGAGCATTTATATGAAAACTTAGAGTGACGTTTCGTGACGGTAACGTTATTCAACTTCTGAAATACATTTAAACTAAAAAGAATAAAATAACAGAATTTAAAAAAAAAAAAAATTACTAAGCACTTTTCATAATGCACTCAAAAGGGTAAAATAACTTTTCTCGGTCAGAAAGGACAGTTCCAGTATTCCTGTAGTTTTCAATTATTCCAAGAAAAGGACACTACAAACGAAGAAAGATGCGGTTCTAGTCATTTCAACCAAACTTTCCCGTTTAAAAAAAAATGCATGTTTCAACAGTCAAATTTATGATTGAAAGCTAGATAATAAGAAATTCTCTACATGACTTAAGCCGCACTTTTCTTTGTTTGTGGTGTCATTTTCTTGGAATAATTGAAAAGTATATGAATACTGAAACTATCCTTTCTGGCCGAGAAAAGTTATTTTATCCTTATGAATGCATTATGAAGTGCTTAGTATTTTTTTTTTAATTCTGTTATTTTTATATGTAAAAAAAAAATATAACATATGTGAACTAAATTTACACTAATTACGTTAGAAATTATCCTTAGTATGATAAATCTTAAACCAAGGTTCCATTTCACACTGTTCCCACCAAATTCATGTTTCATTACAATTTTTTTCGCTCCCAATTTTTTGAGTGAGTTTAGGTTAATTTTCACTTTTAGTGAAAATTAGGAGGTATGTGGCTTGCAAAATGAACTAGCGGACAGTGTCAATACTTCAGAAAATGCATTACTGAGGTTTAAACAATAAAATAGGGGGATGCGGATTTAAAAAGGCAAGCATGTGGAAATCCCGAGTTGAGCAAATTTTGTTACTTCAACATTACCCGTGGAAATCGTGGATTATGCAGGGTTAAAAGCTTTGCATTTCACAAAGCGAAACCTTTGGGGCGGGGGGGGGGGAGAATCAAGCTGCCTGGCTTGGTTTTTAACCTTCATAAATTGTAATTTTGTACTCTATTCTTATGTTTAGAGATAAATATAATTTTTCCCTGTGAGAGTTTTTATTTTCACTCGCTAGCTCTCACCAACCCCCGAAGGTTCCTTCACAATCTTATTTGATTTGCAAAAATTTAAATCATCAGTTACAAAGAATCAGATTAAAAACGCGCTATAAGTTCCCTTTGGAACAAAAAGCATCACTTTCATGGGTTTTAATCTAACTTGCAGAGCTTAGCGTTGGGAAACGGCGGTTTTTTACGTTTGAAAAGTCGCTTTCAAATTCGTAGTCTCTAGTAATATACTTTGTTCTTTAGCTAAGCACTTGAATTCAGTTTAGCCTAGGATTTTACGTTAAAATAGAATCCCTTATATATCCCGTATAGCTTAAAAAATTAATTATAAAAAAACTAATTTGGAATTTAAAATGATAAACCCCAGGTACAAACTTCGGGTCTCAAAGTAATTTTGTACCTAATTTCAAGACTGTACGTCATGCTATGGAGTCACTTGGGCGTAAGCCCACCACAGACTTCCTTTCATAATTTCTTTGACATTACTTTTTCTTAATATGTGGAAAAAATGTCTTAAATGTATCCTGTTTGTATTTATTTTTTAATTTTCTTTTGTAGTTGTCCGGAAGAAATTACTGTGTCTGACGTTTATTCGGCCATTAAAAAAATACCGAAGTTTGATTTCTTAAATAACAGCTTTTTAGGCATACCAAAAGAATCAAAAGAAGAAACTTGACAGTTTTCTTTGTATGATATGTAATATCCATTTATTTTATCTGATTTTATTTATATCATGATGATTAAATCTCACTATGCATATTTGAGCCTATGAACTCATTAAATGAGCCTTCTATTGTTTGTGGATGTAATATAAACCAATTAGTGTTAAAAGTTTAATTCTTATTTTGAAACATATTTCTTCATGTGTAAAATTTCTCTTCTCTTTTAGGAACTTTCCATTTTATGAACAGGAATAGAGTATCTGTCAAATTCTTTGTGCATATCAATGCTGGATCTAGTTTTTCTTGGGGAAGGGGGAGCAAAGCTAAATTTTGGCTACTTTTATTGGCTAAATTTTCAAACTTTGAGTTTAGTTAGAAATAGAAATGTGCCTTTTTGGAAATAAATGTTGTGAGTTAAGTAATTATATTTGTTTACAACATTTGCGAAATTCATAAAACACTGGCTATGTTTTTTTTTTTAATTTTTTGTAAGATAAATAGTCACTGTTGTATATTTTCAACATGTTTGCCATCACTGATAAGTGCGTAAATAGTGGCTTTCAAAATCCTGCTACATGTAAACACTCAAAAATGTAGCAATTCAGCAGAAACTCTCTCTTTAAAATAGTTCCTTTATTTTAAATAAGTTTATATAGCTGAATAGACTTTAAAAAATTGAACAGCTTTGATTTGTTTGTTGCTATAATAGACTTAAACCTTTTGCTTTTTTATTTATTTATTTATTTTTATGTATTGAGTAACAGCAAATGTAAAACAATATTAATACAGTAACTCCCGCTTATCCGCGGAATACAGAGGCACCGTAAGAGAAAACAGCGGATAATCTGAATAATAGGTAAGAAACGTACTTAGTGTATATGTTACCGTTAAAGTATATAATGCAGTTATTTTATAGAATACCTAGTTATTCCATGAAATAACTAATTGTGTCCGTTAAAGTGTGTAATATGTTATTAATATGACACTTCAACTAGTTATTCTATGAAATAACTAGGTATTCAATAAATTAACTAATAACAGACAGTTAAAGTGTAAAATAAACAACTTATCTAAAATGAAATAACTATGTATTCTATAAATAATCTAATGCTAGATTATTAAAATGAAAAAGAAGAAATTTATCTAATTTATGCAGCGTATAAATGGTATTTGTGGAAATGTACTACAAAATCATTTGTTACAACAAGGATTACTAAAATGACACTTGGAATTACAAAGGACATTATTTCTAAAACAAAACCTAACATGCTAAACAAGTTTTCTCCCTATGGCCTGGAATAGTTCACAAATGCAGTAGGGGTGGAAGGTAAATGTATTTGTCGTGCAAGATATATGATTATAGATTATTTTACACTTAAACAGGCTGCAGATCGTTATTCTATGAAATAACTAGTTAAGCCATGAAATACTAGAGAGTTTTACACTTTAGCGGACATGATCAGTTATTCTATGAAATAACTAGGTATTCTACATAAAATAACAGATTTCATACTTTAACGTTAACATATACAATAGCTAAAAAATATTTATAACACTTACACATACATTTAATTATAACAAAAAAATATTGCTACATTACATCTACTAACATTGCATGTAAAAAATATATGTAAAATCTAAAAACGAACAATGACGCAATTATAAGTCTTTTTTTAAAAACTTGTGAAAAGACCCCCGAATTATCTGACCGCAGATAATCGGGAGTTCACTGTATAGGTGAGTGGAAGCTAATGTCACAGGCGTTGTCTCAAAACTTTAACATTTGATATAGGGATATGAAATACAACTAATCATGAGATGGCTTTTAAAATCCTATGTCACGCTTCTAAATAGCAATTAATGTTTTGATTTATTTATTATCTTTACTAATCTTTCAGTTTTATACCTTGTGCTAAATTTGCCTGTTTTCCCATGTTTTTAATGCTGCTATTCATTTTTTTCCCAATAAAAATTTAATTTTTGAATTCAAGTGAGAATTTGTCCTTGAAAATTAGGTGCATGAGAAAAAACCCTTAGATCCTCCCTGAAGTGTAAGTAAAAGTATATCTAAATTAACCAAATTAAAATTACAGCATCAAAGGGGGAAAAGTCTGAATTTGAGTGCAAAATATACGTGGGGTTAATCAGTAGTTGACCAATATGCCATTTCCCTGTAAAACAAAAAACGCATTTTTAAGTATTTATATTTGGTTTAACAGTGTAAGACAAAAAATGTTTTACTATTATTTAATTTAATCAAGAGAAATTTTGACTCAAATATCATTTGATCATTATCTGATTAACAATATTTCTAGAAGAATCTAATAAAAGAATAATGCTTTTTTCTTTCCTGTTGTTGATTGTTGAAGTTTTTGTTTTCGCCTTGCTTAAATTTTAGCAAGTTATTTTTATAACTTTGCACTTCTAAATTTATATTATTTCCACAACCATGAGGTTCTCTTTTGATGAAAACTAGTACAAAATATATATTGTAAATTAAAATTGTTCCAGTTTTTCATGAATATTTTGATAAAGATAACTTATGAATTTTGTTGAGAAGAATATTTTTGTACTAACTTTCCTAATTGTATAAAATCATGATTTCCTTCCAAAAAATGATATGAAAGGGAAATTCACTTTGTATTAGTTTAAGCTTTTATTGAAATTTAATTAAAGGCTAATCTGCGATTCATGTGTTTCAAATGTATTTATTTAAATTAAAAATATTAAATCACTGAATCTTTTGAATGCCTCTGTTCTTCCAATAAAAGTGAAATCATATGTTTATTACTAGAATAGTGCTTAATATATTTTTTAATGTCAATATTTTCAGCAATAACTTGTTTCTAGCAAAACATCTTTCAATATTGCATCTGTAAAAAGTTGAAATGATAATCCACTATGCAAAAGGAAACTTAATTTTTAAGCACTTGCATGTACTTATACTGCACTGTTAATAGTCTAGAAAAATAACACCATATATTTTATTGTTTGTTATTAGGAAACCTGTGAAAGAATTCTATTTTTGTGTGAACAATATGCTCTTTCATATTCATGAAAATAGTTAATCCTGTGTTATTTTCTAAGCTTTAAGTATGTACATATGTTGCTCAAATAAGTACAAGAAATAGTTAGCTGTGCTAATACGAGACTTGAATTTCTTCGCTGTTACATGTGCATTCAATTGTTTTTAAATTTTTATGTGTTTGAGTATTATATTACTTTTCTGTATTGTTTTCCTTTTCTCCTCTAGTCATTGTTAAATTCATTTGTAATGATGTAGATTTTTTTTTTTTACTTTATGTATTTTTTTATATTTGATTAGTTTGTTTTTGTCATGGATTTGCATAGATTTGGAATTTTTTCAGGTTTTATTGTACATAAGCAAATATAAACTTGATTCTAAATGGTTACATAGATAAAGAATTGGTTCCATTATATTGGAAGTATTTTTGTACTTTTGCACATGTGTAACAATTTTTTTTTAAACACATGTTACATTGTATTTAAATAATTGCATAATTAAATGAAAAAAAATAATTTCACATTTTGTTTACTTCTACAAATAATGTATATAAGAAATTTTATGTAGGTATGTATTATTTGCCAAAAAAAAGCATAAAGGTAAACTTTTCTATCGCATCTATTATTATCTATAATCAGGGTTCCCAATAGAGAGCGAGACTGCAAGATTCGCGCGCGTCTAAAAGAAATTTCATTCAAAATTTTAATGTGGGACTTTCTTGTCATGTCTGTTGAATTGAATTTTTTTTTTTTAATCCCTGTGGATGTTTAAAAATCTCACTCTTATTTCAACAGAGGGCAAGATTTTATCACCCATATTTTTTTCCTCTAATGGGAAACTTTGGTTTAATGGAAAATAGGATTTCACTGTAGCTTGTTTGAATTTTGGCACCACCTTTTTTTTTTTTTTAATTGATATTTTCTTTCATTTGTGTAAGTTTTTTGCTTTAACTCAATAATAAGAAAATTGTAAATAAATAATAAATTAAAAATAAAAAGTTTGTATTTGATGATTGTTTTTATTTTAACAAGTGCTAAATAATGGGTTTTTAGCTATTCCATGTTTATCAAATCGTGCTTAATTGTTCAATGTTCAAAAGAAACATTTAAGATGTATGAGAAAATCAATTAAATAAATTCTATCTTTCAACATCAAAACTCCATAAATATTTGTATAAAATATTCATGCTTGACTAATCAAGAAAAACCTTTTAAGTTATTATTTAGGAATTTGTTTTTGAATCTTGAATGGGTGGGTTTTGAGATTTCAAGCAAGCTTCAGAAGTATAAATTGCATGAAAATGAATATTGTGGGCTTGTTTGTTTCTTTATATACTAGTAAGTGTTGAACAATTTTGTGCCATAAAAGTTCAAAAACGTAATTTTTTGAAAAATTTCTAAAACATGAGTAGGTTTTTTCCTATTTGCAAATTAATTTTAATTTAAAACTTTTTTTTTCATGTATATTTTTAAAACTCTTACAGCATTTTTTTTTTTTCTTTTTTCTTAGCTTAAAGGTTTTAGAATAACTATGCAACCTTATTTTATTTTCATATTATTTATGAAAAGTTGAATTTTGTGATATGCTGGTGCTTGAAAGGATTTTTCTTTTTTTAAATTAAAATAGGATTTTCTGTTGCATTTATTTTGTATCAGTGTTGATCTGGATTGTAATATAATGTATATACGTATTGTACTGACAATGTTTGTAATAAATGTCCTTTGAACATGTCTTCTTTCTGAATCTGAGAAGATAACTATGACTTTTTCTCCTTTTAAATTTTCATAGGGAAATAATAAATGTCAGTACTGTAGAACAAATAACTACAAAGCTAGTGGCAGATTTATATTGCCCTATTTCAAGGGGCCCCATGGCATAGAGACCTTGAAGAAGATCCAAAAAAGCACAGGAATTATTATTATTTTTTTTTTTTTTGTACTGTTTATTTCTAAGGAGCTTCAAAAATGCATTGCAATTGGCCCTCAAACTCGTAAATCTGCCACCATACAAGGCAAAGCTCTTTAATTTTTATTTTGTTATCTGCCAACTTTATTTTATTCCTCCCACTAGAAATGTTTGAATTACTTGGCTATTAATTCTTTTGAGATTTGATTCATGTTGTTCAGCATGATTTTTAAAATATATTTTAGGAATACATTATATTCAATTCTCCATATGTGCACTTATTTTTTGGACTAACTGGAAAGATAATTTTCTATGCTAAAAAGCCTTTAATTACGTGAGGTTTTAAAAGAAATTCTTTGTCAAGAAGTCCTTTTTTCCCAAGAAGCATGCTTCGTATTTATGACTTTCCCCATCCAGAACAATTTGGTGCATTTGAAGGAAAACTTGAGACTCACAAAAATAAAATTCACTTAACACTAGGCTCATACTCAAATATAGGTAAATTTCATGTCCTTGGCTAAAAAATGCTAATCAAGCAACCATGTGTGAATGTTGAAGTTATTTACTGACATTTTTCTTCATGTACTGTGCACTAGATTAAATTTTAAAAGTAAAATTGCAATGTTTAAAAAAATTAAAAAGTTGTAAATGTCATTGGCATGGCTTGTCCCAAAATGAAAACTTAATTACGTTAAAAATTTATTTTAAGAATTGAAAACTCAAACAATTATTAACAAGGTATCTTGCATCAGGGTTGTTATGAGAGTTTTGTTTCAGGGAGGTTTTTGTCAAACTATGTGGTCAGTGAAATATGATTTCATTCGTAGTTCGTATATACTCTATTAATTTTGGTTACAATAGGTTATTTGAAGAGAGAGAATGCTACTTTAAAGACATTAACATTGGTACATGTAAAAGTTAGCGTTTATTTAATGAAGGGGAAAAAATCTGTGTGCTGTGCACTATACATGACTTCCTTGTACGCCTATTACATAATAATCGATATCTTTTTAATAACTTAAGACTAGGTGCATGTACCCATTTACACGAATTAGAAGAAATATCTAATTCGTAAAGGTTTTTTTTTTTTTGAAATTTATTGAGGCAGTAGGAAGCAAAGAGAGATGTAATGAAAGTTTTGAGTAAAATGCATGCAAAATTCAAATCATATGTCTTCGCAGAATGATATTCGCAACACTACAATAAAAATTAATATTGTAGATACGGTACTTATATAAGTTTGTATAATTTTTTAATAATACTAATTTCTATGTTTTTGTGAAATTGAAAACAATAATAACAATTTTTTTAAACAAAAAATGTAACAAAAATCATTATTTGGACTGGGGCACCCCTAACCACACTTTTTGGGAAGGAGGAAATTTTCAATTTTACTGAATGATGAAAAATGAGCATATACACATAAATATCTACACCGAATGAAAAGAATAATTATTTGAAAATTTAAAATGTAATTTTTGTAATTAAAAGCATAACGAAGTGCAATTTTTTTAATGCTGTCTCCAAACTTGCCAAATCATCCAACAGAATTAGCTGAATAAGGAATTTTTTTGGAAGGTCAGAGTGACCTCCCATCAGGCACCCCTGGTTTTAAGATAGTTTTGAAAAATTGTGGAGTGTTTTGAACCGTATAAACCTTGCCCCTGTTTTGCATGTCTTTATTTTATATTTGAAAATTGATGCCTTCGAAAAATTTTATCATTCAAATTGTTCTGGAGGTAATATTTTTTCATTATTACACTATGGAAGGGTTTCCTGGTATGAGTAAATTTATTTAACTCGTCTTTTATTTGCGTTAGTATGGAAAGTATCAAGAGTTAAAACAAAATTTCATTATTCTCTTAAACCAAAAATTACCTTTATTCTGAACTTGACCCACTATTTTTGGTATCTGATTGACATCCTAAATTTTCATGGTGGATATTTTTTGAAAAGTAAAATTGTCTATTATTGTTTTTTTTTTTTTTTTTTTTTTTTTTTTTTTTTTTTTTTCTGGATTTTACTTTCAGAACAAAAGGAAATCATATTGACCTATCCCAAATACTTATATGAAAACTTTATAACTTGTGTTAAGAGATAATATTGAAACAAAGTATACTTCTTACTAAAAAATTTCAACGAGCTTGTGAAATCATGAAGACCCTTTTGAATCACCAATTTATATATGCAGTATACATTATGTACTTATTTATTTTTCTTTTAACAAATACATACCTTGAATGATTTATTAGAATATGTTTTATCTATTCAATGTTTTTCTGTATTTTCATTTCATAAATTTCAAATTATCATCTGTAAAAATGTTCATATGCATTTATATTTGTGTAATTTTCATATTGTAAAATGTTTGTACAAATTTCATTAAATTATTTAACTCTTGATTGTTTATTTGATTACTTACCCAGGGGTCGAAGTAGTCCTATATATCCTATATTTCCTATATTTTCAAAAAAAGCATCAAAATCGTCCTATGTTTCCTATATTTTTCAAAAATGTCGTATATTTCCTATATTTCCGTTTTATACCATATATATCTTTTAAAAAGAACGGTAAATAAACTTTCTGACATCGGATTTTTCGCTGAAAGTACGTGCCCAAACGAATTTCAAATTAAAAAACTCAAACTAAATTCTGCAACAGGCATCTTCTCTCATTAGCTACAGCAATGTGACGTCACTCTGTAGTGGTTGGAGTTTCGAGAACTAATGCTGAAGTTGGTTTTAGAATTTTGCATTGGGGGCGGGGGGGGGGGCAATAGCCGTTTGTTTTGTTTTCCATCATGGTTTTCGTTGGTATATTTTTGCGTTCAGTGCATTTTCTGATCGGTATGTTCTAATTTTCTTTTTGCAATCTTTTTTTGTGGAATTTTGGGATCGTGGAATAATTAGTTCCTTATGATGTTAAAACGTAGTTTGTTGTAATAAGTGGAATTATAATGGCGAAATCGCATCGCTTAACAACATTTCGTGTGGAGTTGTTGAACCAGGAGGACATTAATTCTACAAATTTTGGTGCATGGTGCACTAAAGGAAAAGATGATTATATCGCTTTTTGTCATTTTTGCAACTGTTCAGTGCCCATAAGCAATAGTGGATTTTCGCAATTGAGGCAGCATGCTAAAACATTCAAGCATAAAGAAAACTCCGAAAAACGTCAGAAGGATCCTTCTCAAGCTCTGTTTGTTCTTAATACAAGTGGTAAAGGGTTCAGTTTAGATATAAAATCTAAGAGCAGTGGAATTAGTACTTGGGTCATGAGTGAGGAAAAAAAATAAAAATTATCTTTCTTCAAATTTTGTTTAGTTATTTAGTCTATAAAGTACACTTTTTTCAAAAATTATTCTTTCAACTACAGGGAAGTCATTATAGATGTAAAATATTTTGTTTGAGGTTTTTTTTTCAACAAAATCATTGATAAGAATAACTGAATAATATATGATATGCATTAGTTCTTTTTTTCAAAGCAAAATTATTCATATAATGTGTCCTATATTTTTTGTGGAAAATGTCCTATATGTGACAAGTCGGTCACTTCTAACCCTGCTTACCCTTTAAGTTTGCTGGCTGTGGGAAGTCTAGTTGGTTAGGGCATTGGACTTGTGATTAGAGGATCTCATGCTCAATACAGATGTCATAGAAACCAGGGCTGCGGAGTCGGAGGGAAAATTACCGACTCTGACTCCTGAAATTTTAGAACCTCCTCCTCCTTTACCCCAAAATCAGTCAGACTCGAACTCCGCAGCCCTGATAAAAATCCACCAAATATGTAGCAGGATACCCCCTCATTAAATATGTGGGACCAAAAACCCTGTTGGTCATTTAGCGTAATTTTGAACCATGTGGCACTTTGTACCTCTTCCATAGCTGCCAACTCTTCGGGAGACTCCTGAATGTCGATGCCTTCACCCGAGCTCCTTAAACCCCAATACAGGTGGAAGGGTCACGCCCCCCCCCCCCCCCTCTAAAGCTACGATTAAATAGTAGGGAAATTTTCGATTTTTCAATTCTATTTTTATATGATAGAGTAACATGTATGAACATCATAGGTGAAAAAAATTTTGCGATACGATAAGTATTTTTTTTTAATTAATTTTTAAAGTTCAAGCTATTGTGACGTCAAATGGCATAGGAAGTGATGTCATGCCCTCTTCCGATAGGGGTAGGGCCCCTATATATATGAGCCGACGCATCAGCTTAAGATTAGCCTTTTTGGATCGGAGCGCGTGTTTGAGTGGCTGTCTTTTCTGGCAAGTTATCACGTTTGATGATTATTCACTGTGAGCAATTCTTAGCGGCACGTGAATTTTCGGCAAATTTGGCGAAATCCGAAACTTTGCTGTGGTAACCCTAGCTGTGCAACAATGAAAAATCCGATCCAAAATGGCTAAACTTAAGCTGATGCGTCGGCCTGTCTATATAGCGGCTCTAGATAGGGGAGAAGCCGAAGGTCACGCATTCGACTTCGAACGTAAAAGGCTTATCCCTCGCATTTAACTCCTCGCGTTTCTGGAACATTAAACCTCTCATCCTTTCGGAAATATTCGAATATCATCATTGATGTTACATGAGGAAGATTATTTAGATTGTGCTTTAAAGAATCCGGTCTCCATAGTGTGTTCAAAAGGATTATTGAATTTCTAAAAAATAAAAATATCAGCGCGCTCAAAATGTTCCTAGCGAAAACAAGGGATCTTCGGCGGAAGGCTGCCCATTCGCGCCCTGTGACGTAGGCTCGTGACGTTTCAGAAGCGCGCACTTTTGCGCGTGGATTTTTAAAAATTCATTAAAAATCAACCACGGTGTTTTAAAATTCGGCGATGGTGAATTTTTTAGTTTTGAGGGTCAATTAACAATATCCAATAGCCAAAATATGAACATTTAATAAGTTGCAACTTCCCTATTGCGCCCTTTGGAGGCCAAGGTTGGCGCCCTCTTGCGGGACCCAGTCCGCCCCTGTCTATATTACAAAAAAATCTCCCCAGATCCTCCTATTTAAGCACAACCCTTTGCCCCATCCTTCTCCGATAATGACCCCTCCGAAACCAGAAGCTGAATCTTCCCCTGCCCTAATAAAGTAAATATCTTCCGAATTTTCATAACAATAAAATTCCCCAAAAGTGATTTGAATTTTGAAAAAATCCATGCAGTGAAACAATCGCAATGGCAAAAAGGAAACCATTTCATTCATGAGTATGAAAGTTGTATTTTTGAAACATGTTTATTTCATTTTCCTTCTTTTTAAAACAAATATTTATTTAAAAAAAAAATGCGATAAAACATTCCAGATTTTCTTTGAGCTTTCTAAATTTTACTTGCTATAGGGAATGTTTATCTTTTTTCTTTAAAGGAACAATTCTTGCATATTTATTTTTTCTAGTGTTCGCTTAGCAGTCAACATTTGACCACAATCTTAAATGATAATTTTAGGAAAACTTATATGAATTTTTCTGTTTCCTATATTCTTATTTTTACCTTCATGCATTTGTTCATTGTATATCCAGGGGTGTAGACCTAGAGGGGACTGTCATGGCGCAGACTGCGCCATTACAATTTTAGGGGGGTGTTTTGAGGGGCATTTTTCCCTTTTGAGAGGTCAGCGATATTTAGGAGGGGCGCCCTTGCACTTAGGGGGGGGGGGCACCCATGGCATATCTGGGACTGGGAACATACAATTCTGTATGTACTTACTATACAGAATAGTAATAATTTATTCTATCATTGGCTTTTTGTATGATGTTCGTTTTTTTCTTTCATGCCTAGTGCGAAGCTTGTTAATCCAAAGTTTTCTTCTGTTTACACTTTCGCTATTTACGAATATCGGCTCATTTTTTAGAGGGGAAATAACGGAAACTTTTTTTTTTTTTTTTTGAGAAGCTCGAGAATGCCATTTAGAAACACAACAATTTCTGTTACTGAAAGCATATTTAGACGCATCGAATGATGAATTACCTGAACGAAATTCACATTACATATTGCCTATATTTACCTCAACAGATACACATGGGACATGGAGGGGGGGGTGATGGGCATATTTTCTTTTTTGGAGATGTCTTTGCGATATTTAGGGGGCAATGTTTTACCCTTTTCGGTAATTTTCACCGCAATTTATTTACCGAACTAGCTGCTTTGCACGGTCTATCTCGAAAATAAAAGTTACATCAAGTGACGCATGTTCAGCAATCAGGCTTCAATTGGAGGAAAAAAAAATCTGTAAAATTTCCCGTCAAAATAATCATTCTAAAAATTAAAATAAAAATTTCCCGAATAAATGAACCTCTATAAAAACAACTGAAATCCTTAAAAAGAAAGAAGATAAATCGCCAACTAATAATCAAAAGGAGAAATTTTTACCTCAAAACAAAAACAAAATTTCATTTAGTCACAGCCGAGAGAAAAAAAAGTGGCAACCTTCTAATTTAAAATGAGATCGCGCAAACGATAGTTTTCCGATATGAAAATAGAGTTCACACTCGTCTTAAAGGTGCTTTTTTCTTTTTCCCGGTGATTTTACAGTTTTTTTTTTTTTTTTTTGAAATTCGAAGAAAGTGAATGAACTGTATGGGTATTTTTCGCGGGTTTTCGAATGGCGTTAAAATCGAACTGATCGGATAATTATTTCGGGTAGAAAGAGCCATTATCGGGTCCTAAAATTAAAATTCGAACTGTTCGTTGTTTTTTTTTTTTTTTTTTTTTGCGTTCGACCCCCTCCCCCCCCCCCCCCCCACACACACACACACGTTTCGTCTCGCGTGCCCAAGTACCTCCATGCCAAATTTGATCCCTATCCGGTGAAAACTGGATTTGTACAGGGAACATACATATACACACACATAAATATATTCTTTGTTTTATTTAAATAGATTCATCACCGCAAATTAGCGTATTCGAGTGCTGAAGTTGCGAATAGCTGTTATTCGCAACTCCAGAGCTTGAATATGCTACCTTGCGGGGATTAACAATACCACCGAAAAAGGTAAAATATTCCGTTCCACATGTTTTCTTTGGGATAAATTACAGGCTTCAGACAGTTTGTGGTGTAATGCAATTTCAGAGGAATAGAAAGGAAAGGTTTCCACAAACACGGTGAAAAGTTACTGTCATTCATTTAGCTTCAAAACAAGTTATAAGTTACGGCATTCGTTTGTTTTACCTTTTTCATCCGCCATTAGACAGTTACTGCAGCGCCCCCAAGAGTTAATTGGAGTTGCGAATAAGTCAGAATTTGATTTTCATTCTTCTTTTAAAAAGTTGTTTGCAAATTTAATATGGTACCAAAATATATTTTAAATGAAACATTGAGCTATTACGAAATATCTTTGTGACATTTTAAAAAATAAATGTAAGGAACAAGTTTACAGCAACAGCGTGAATAATAATTTAAAAATTGTTTGCATATCTAAAAGAAAACATCTCTCTCTCTCTCTCTCTCTCTTTATAATTTTACTTATTTTAATCGATGTCTCTTGTGTTTAGTTCGATTTGTATTAAATGCTACTTATTGCTACTTAGATATTCATGATGCGCATTTTACTCCACTGTTAACTTCTGAACTTTTTAATGTAAAATAATTTTTAATTTGTGGATGTATCTTGTATTTTGGACGTAGTATTTTCGTGCGTTTTTTTTTTTTTCTTTTTGAAGTTGATTTATATTCTAACATTATCCTGAGTCTTTACTTTGATTGCCTCCTGCCTCAGCATAATATGTTACATACTTAGAGGGAAATTGCTGGATATATGTGAAATACTGCCTAGTGAGTACTCATTTTTCATCTGCATTTTTTTATTTATCAAGCAAAACATGGTATCAGTTCTAGGCATTGGTGATTTACTGTGAGGGTATTGTAATTTTCATTTTAAGTTTTGATTTTTCATTGTAAAGCATTTTCTTCAGCTATCTTGGACTTATGAATGCTTCGAGTTCGAGTTGTCATGTAATGACTTTTAGTTGAAAAAAAAAATAAACGAGCTGATGTGTGCATCACATGACTACCTTTTATTCCAATTTAATGTCATTTTCCCATTACTGTCAATTTTAATGTGATTCAATAATTTACTCTCTAAATATCGCCAGCAGTGCCCAAATTGAAAACAAATTTTAAAAAAAAAATCGCCAAATTTGTCGCCAAGTTGGCGACAAAACTTGGCGACCAAAAAACTGGCGATATATCGCCAAGTGTCCGCCAGATTATAACACCACTTCAGTTTACATCGAAATTAGCTATGATTTCCCCCAAAAAGGGGCAAAAGATCCCTTTAGAAACAACCGAATGCAACCAAAAGAGGAGGTGCACAACTAGACCCCACTAGGAGTCTACGTACCAAATTTTCACTTTCTGTTCTTGAGTTATGCGACATACATACGCACATCCGCACATAGATAGACGTCACGAGAAAACTTGTTGTAATTAACTCGGGAAGCGTAAAAATGGATATTTCGCGTGTCTATACGTTCTTAGGCACGTATTCACGTGTGGTCGAGTCGAGAAAAAAAAACTCAACATTCATCCAGGGGTGAGTGAAATGGAAATTAAGGTCGATTTTTGAGTGAAAATTTTTTCGCGAATACAATACTTCCTTTTTTGTAAAAGGAAGTAAAAATGTGACGAAGAAGGACTTTCTACCTGGTCAGTAATTGTGTATCAGTTGTCGAAAACAGTTAGGAAATATTCGATTTCAGCATTATCATCATCCTCAGCATCTGATTGTGACGAACTAATTGAAACTACCGAAAAATTAAATCACGGTTTAAGAAGCCATTGGCGTGCGCCGGCGTATCTCCTTTGAAATTCCATAGAGTGTGTAAACGGGATTAAAAAACACATAATTGCTGAGACGAAGATCTTACTAGGAAAGCAAATTGCAGTTGTAGGTGGTTTAAATGCTGCATTTCCTCAATCATGCCATAATTTTTGAATAGGCCAACTAGGCCGTGACCTTGAGGTCCCAAGTGACTGAAATTATTTTAGCTAGCTAGGTAAAATAATTTTTGCCAACTGCGAGGTTTGACTACATGGGGCCCCGAAAAGCATTTGGCCCTAAAACATTTTAATCGGGCCCGTTCAAATTGGTGTGATTGAGCTGAGCTCATAAATAACCTGGAGGTCATGGGAAACCTCAAAAGTCATTAAAGAGGTCGTTCACAAACGATGTCATGCTTTGAAGGGGAGGGGGTGTTGTGGAATTTCGACGGTTTGTGACAAAGGGGAAATAGGGGTTAATAAAAAGTGTGACATCACGCATTTTGGTTGAAAAAAGCATTTTTTATTTTTATAACAATATGTTCATGAGATATAGCGTGACAAGCAGGGCTGACGAAAAGCCATGTCAGCCTAGTCGGAAACTAAGGGCCCGACTTGGAAAAGGAGCATCATAAATTTAAAGATTTTTATGGGGTGAGGGGGGCCCGGAGACTTAAATTGATAAGGGGCCCGCCTTTGCTCGCGGCCACCCTGGTGACATGTGACGAGGTAAGTGGTGTACATTGTGTCAAAGGGAGGGAGGGGGAAGGTCAAAAAAGTTGAAAATAAACTGTGACATCATTTATAGACAGCCCCAAAGAAGAAAAATCTAAAGTAGAAACCTTAGAAATACCGTTGAAATATGTCGTATCGTCTATCGAATAACAGCTGACCTGATAATGAATAAAACATCTAGTGAATCACAGAACTCTTCTTGTTCTGTGTCGTTGTGACAAATTAATACGCTGTAGAGAGAAATGATGCCAACTTTAGAATAACTGAATTGATTCATTCTTCTTTACCTACAGGTACATGTTTTCAGTATTAACATAGCCACCCCAAGACCGTAGACAGCATCCCCGCCCCCTCCTCCTCGACGTTTTCAAAGTTTTGCATACTATAAAAAAGCTGTCTAAAATTTCGTTTTTCGGACTTTAATTTGTAAAAATTCATGATGGCCCCGAACCCCCCCCCCCCCTAATATCACCAAAGATCGTCTAAACTTTCGTTTATAGAGCTTTAATTCTCAAAAGATTCTCAGAAAGAGCCCCCGAACCCTTCATATCATTAGAAATCATCTACAATTGTGTTTCTGGAATTTCAATTTCGGAAAATTACGGAAGGAGGACCCCCAAACATCTCCTCCCACTAACATTACAAAAGATTTTCTAAAACCTTTATTGTATCTCCCCCCCCCCCTTAAATTTCGCTTTCAGATCTTGAATATTTTAAGTTTTCAAAAATTAACGACTTTTGAAGTGAATTACTCAAAAAGCTCATTTTTAAAAAATCTAAAAATTTGCTCATTTGAACCTCTTTTAAAATTTAGCAAATGGATGTACACCAAATCTCGTGTTTTTGCTCAGAAAATGTTTTCTGATTTTTTGAAAGTGACCTTATCTCCCATGATGTGCATGTAAAATGAAAAAAAAAAATCTAATAATATCATTAATTGAAATTCTGATACATTAATGCCTAATAGTTACAATAGTGTACTTTATTAGTAACAGCTAAAATCCTTTCTTTTCTCTGTTTCTATATTAGTTTCTTTCTTATTTTTTTCTTTTTCTTTTTCTTTTTTTTTTTTATTTTTTTTTTGCTTCATTTTATTTTTAAAGCTATACATTTACCGTCACTTAGATGCCATAACGAATCAAAATTTCTCTCTTTCAATTACATGAAATAGAAGAAATCCTCCAAAAGCAAAAGGAAAAGCAGTAGAATGCATTTCAAACGATTCATTTTAGTTACATGCGATTAGTGACTGTTGTCCCATAGAACTTTTGGTTCTAACCCGTATTGTTACTTTTATTTACAAGTACTAACTTTAAAACGCAAAACCCATCTATAGTTAAAGAACATTAGAAGCCCACTTGTTTAATGACTGATATAATCAATTGAAGTTGATTACAAGAAATAACCTAACTATTCACCAATGTAGTTATCACAGCCAAGGCTTAATTTCTAACAAAAGAAATGCAGGAGCCCTATGACCTTCAAAACTTATTTTAATGCTTGAATCTGAATTTAATCCAAAATATAAAATTTTACGTGAAGTGAAAATGAACAGGACCTCAGCTCTTGTGAGCTCCCACGAAAACTAAGCCCTGATAATAGCAGAAACCAGATAGTAATATAAATAACAAAATCAGATGTTCACCAAAGGTAGTTAGTCCTCTTCTATAACTAAGCAGCGTCATCCAAGAAAAGGAATAACTGGATCATCAAAAGCGATTTGTTACACATATATCATTAAAATTCATCAAGATTTTAACTATCACTGATAAAATACACTACTGTAATTATTAAGCATTGGCATATCAGAATTTTAATTAATGAAATTATTAGAAAAAACATCATTTTACATGCACGTGATGTGCAATAAGATCATTTTCAAAAAATTATAAAACTTCTTCTCAGCAAAAACGCGGGGTTTGATACATATCCACTTATGCATTAAAAGTGGTTCAAATGAGCAAATTGTTAGACCTTTTTTAAAAAATGGACTTTTTGTCTCACTTCAAAAATTGTTAATTTTTGAAAATTTTCCTAATTTTAAATTTGATTTCTCGAGCTGCATGCATCTGTACAATAAAATAAGCTATGAAACTACCACATAAAGGAGCCAGACTACCATCCTTGTTTAGTAATATATATATATATATATATATTTCATAATCCATACGCGGAACAGTAAATCACCATCTTGAGGAACAAAGTCAACTACAAGGCCTAAAAAAGCTCAGATTCCCACAGGTAGAGATTACTGACCTTAGTGTATGAAAATCTTCAGACAACACAAGCATTTAAACGACGCTTTGCATTGTCATATTATTCTTGCCCGAGAGAAGGGAGTCTCGTCCATGTTCTCGTCGATGTCCCATGATCACGTGATTCTCGGAAGAATCATGATGACCCCACTTTCTTAGGGCGAAACACTGCGCTGTAGAAGAAAAGCGTATCGATCCCTTTAAAGATCTAGTGGCCGAACCGCAACCCTCTTCTCGTAAAATCTTCAAAGTTTGTTTACAATTGCGTTTTTGCAATTTCAATTTCGAAAAATTGGAGGGGGAAAGAGAAATTGATTTCCATCTATTTTTTATGAAAAATTTATCAGGGAAAGTCACTGATGAGCTCCATCTCTTGCTGCCCTAACGTCAATAAATATGGCCTTTAATAGCATTTTTAAGGCTTCGACTTGTACACATTTCCATTGAGTCCCCTGTACCTTTCTTCTCCCTGACGTCTTCAAAGAAGGTCAAAAATTTGCTTTTTTAAAAGTAAAAGTTTCAATAATTTTCCCTAACACAGGAGATTTTTTTCCCCAATACACCCCCCTCCCCCCGAAACTATTATCTAGTTGCGCCACTGTAATGCATATTTTAATTAAATTCTTTTATCCTCGCAATAGGGAGTTTTGTTGTTCTAAACTGAAATACTTTTTCTATTTACTTCTTTTTTCGACACTTTGGATGATGGTCGTCGTTATTCGTATGGCAGGGAATTGTGCTACTACACTTGCAGCGATTTCCAAACGCCAAATATGACCACTCCCCTAAGGTTCATGATCTTAAATCTCGCTGGTTTATGATTGATCTGGATACACTAGCGCGGCCAGAAAAAACTTCTGGAGGGGGTTTTTTGATCAAAAATACCGTCTGGAGGTTTTTTTTTTTTTGATCAAAAACACCTTCTGGAGGGAGTTGTTTGATAAAAATACATTCTGAAGTGGTTTTTTTTAAAAATCAAAATAGCCCTTTCATATGCATCACAAACTACTGCATTATAATTTGCATTTATGTTAAACCCAATGCCCCTGGGGGTGTTTCCCCCCCCCCCCACCCCACCCCTCCGCTGCGCCACGGATCTGGAACCAACTTCTATACATTCATCAAAAAACACAACAAATACACTCATAAAAAAAATTAGGAAATAAAAAGTAAAAATTTAAGTTTCAATTAAGTTTTTCTGCAGTTTTAACAAAGAAAAGCGATTTGAATTTATTAGGAACATGGCCTTATTTGGCTCACCTCCCCCACTTTACACTTACATTGATAACATGGACACTTCGCGGCACCCCTTGCCTGTTCCTTCGGTGCCCAGTCCCCCCCCCCCTCCCAACTTCGGGGGAGAATTTTATCAATATAAGAAACTTCCTTTAAATGCACGGACATTCGCACATCGCCGTTCGCCGTGCGGGAACAGCTAGTTTAGTATAATCATTAGAACTATGAGACCATGACATCGGAATATGTATGCTTTTGCTCTTTAAAGCAAAAAACGTTAAGGCAGCTATTATAATACCCATACTCCGGTCTCACGTTCAGAAAAATGCCAAATACCGAATTCGAATTTATATTTTTGGTCCGGTATTGCACTCACACTGCTACTTGTTACTAATTCAAGGATCATGGGCACACAGCCAGTTTGTGCTCTACTCTACAACATTGATTTCCTCATAAATTTCTTTTCTCTTTATGAGAAAAGAATTAATGCGAACGAGTTCCTTCTTAAAGATGATATGGTTATCTGTAACTCTGCTCTGCCGGCACCGATATTTGCAATTCAGAATAGAAGACTGGCGCCTCCGTCTTGTTGTCATATTATTGTCAAAGACTTTGTAATCACCTGTTGATTTATCTTCCCCGCTACCTCCTTCAAAAACGTTCTTTCATTTCCTGCAATCCATCCAAATTGCCATTTCGAGCCTCCCACAAATTACTCATCTTTCCTCGGTAATTAGTTCCAGGCGTGTGTGCATTAGCTGCTAGTCCCCCAACCCCCTGAAGGCTGTCCCCTAAAGAGCTAATGGAAAGAAAACATGGATTGAGTTCCGAATCCGTGCTGTGTTGACAGTCAGTCAGCCAGCCAGCATTTGCCGTTCCAGCAGGACCGATCGGTTGATCCTCGTTCAGTCCATTGCAGCAGTACATTCAAAGCCAATTTCGTCCATTTCGCAAGGTAAGGATGTTTTTTTTCTTCAACATTTATTTAGTCTAATTCTCCTTTCATAGTATAACCAGGGCTGCGGAGTCGGAAGGAAAATGGCCGACTCTGACTCCTGGATTTTGAAACGCGCCCGACTCCGACTCCGGATTTTTTTTTTAATTGTATTTTTTCAACTCCTTCTCTCCCTTCAGGGGAAGTGGGAAAACCTCTAAACAGAGATTGAAATATTTATTCCTTTTTATGAAAATTTCACATTTTGTTTTTTATTGTAAACCCAAGACGCATACAACGTTAGAAATTCAATTTAAAAATCAAATGTTCCAATAGTTACGAGTTAAAAAGTGAGATGACTTAAAAATCCCTTTTAAAAAAATAGAAAAGGATTACCTGTAATTTGCCCCGCTTTAATATTTAACAAATAGATATTGATCAAATCGTATGCTTTCAATTTTTGAAAGCTGTATCTTGAGAGAAAAAAAGCTTTTTTTCTAAATCCAATTTCTTGAGAATAGGTGGTTTACTTCGGTTGACACCTGTCTGGTAGATGACACCCAAAGTTAATTTCAGAGTTCTGAAAATTTTCGCGAATATATTTTAAATTATATTTCATCAATAAAATGTCAACGAAAACAGGGCACATATAAGTCAGGAGCTATTTTTACCCAAAATGCGGCGGTATACAAATTTGTACGAGTAGCTTTTACTATACCTATATTTCTTCTTCGCTAAATTTTTAATTAAAATTTTATTGGCTGCTTTAGAATTAACCTTAATATGAAGATTTTAAGATTAACAGCAATAATTGAGTGTTGTAATCAAGAAATCATTTACATTATTTTGTTCCATACTTTTTAGTGGGAACCAAGCTTATAGAAATAGTCTTAATAAAGAAAAAAAACATTAGATTATTTCATCGGATCTTTTGGATTCGTGCTTTCGCGCCAGAACTTCTTTGACTTTGCCGATCACCCTTAAACGTTTCAACTTTAGCTACGGGCCTCGACTTACTAATTTGTTACGTTTCTTTAACTATTTTATAACTGAGATCGAACAAAACACTATATTTCTATTTTTATTCGAAAGTGATTACTTGAAAATGTTAGGCAACAAAACCGTTTGCCGACAGTTGCTATTAGTTAAGTTAAAAAGCAAGCAAACTAGGGGACGGCTACTGAAAGTTCGGTAAGCACTCAAGCTAGCTGATTGCCATAACGGCAGTTATTTTCTCATTAGTATATTTTTATACATGTAATCGAACCAATTGGTATTCAGTTTTTAAAAAAATACAAAGAGAGTCAGTAAAAAGGAAAGAAAAAAAGGAGCCCGGAGTCGGAGTCGGCATGTTTTCCAACGACTCCGACTCCTTCACCCCAAAATAAGTCCGTCTCCGACTCTTCGACTCCGACTCCACAACCCTGGTAAGAACAAGTAGTACTACAGTGAAACCTGTGTATAATGATATTGTCTATAACGATAACCTGTCTATAACAATATTATGTTTTTGACCCCAGCAAAATGTCAGCATGAATAATCAAACTGTCTATAACGATAACCTGTGTATTGCGATATTTTTTTAAGGTCCCAACAGTATCGTTGTAGACAAGTTTTACTGTATATGGTGTGTAAAAAATATTTTTTGAATCTAAAGATTGTTTCTATAAGCGAATGATGTATGACTGTGTTACAAAAATTGTAATTGTATTTGGTTCCACTAAACGGCTCAGTATTTTGTAAATGTATTATTTTTTCAAAAGAAGTAAAGTACTTTTCGGTTTTAAAATCTGGTAACCCTGCTTTTTAGCTGTTCAAATAAAGGGGAGGAAATGAAGTGAAAGACGCATTGTGTGTGTGTGTGTGTGACTTAAAATAAGAAAACAAAATTTCGGCCGTTTTACCGACGCGAAATTTAATTTCTCCATTTTCCTTAGTTCCCGTCGTTTTGCTGACAAAATCCCTAAATATCTCAAAAATAGAGCAAAAAAAAAAAAAAAAAGAAAAGAAAAGAAAAGAAAGGAAAGTTTTGTGATGGAGAAAAATTCGCTTATCTCATTTGCGCCCTCCCCCCGCTCCGCCTATGGGGGGGGGCAGGAAAAACGTCGCCAGAAAATCCGTAAAACGGAATGCGTCCGTCCATTAATTTCAATAAAATGTTTTTAATCAAAAAAAAAAAATCCAAAGAGGTCTACATTTAAATTTTGAGTTTGA